>NC_069499.1:340938725-341013725 GCF_027579735.1 Bombina bombina | reverse complement strand
GGGACTCTAGGGTACTATTCTATCCTTTTCTCCAACATAGGTGTGTCCGGTCCACGGCGTCATCCTTACTTGTGGGATATTCTCTTCCCCAACAGGAAATGGCAAAGAGCCCAGCAAAGCTGGTCACATGATCCCTCCTAGGCTCCGCCTACCCTAGTCATTCTCTTTGCCGTTGTACAGGCAACATCTCCACGGAGATGGCTTAGAGTTTTTTAGTGTTTAACTGTAGTTTTTCATTATTCAATCAAGAGTTTGTTATTTTCAAATAGTGCTGGTACGTACTATTTACTCAGAAACAGAAAAGAGATGAAGAATTCTGTTTGTATGAGGAAAATGATTTTAGCAACCGTAACTAAAATCCATGGCTGTTCCACACAGGACTGTTGAGAGCAATTAACTTCAGTTGGGGGAACAGTTTGCAGTCTCTTGCTGCTTGAGGTATGACACATTCTAACAAGACGATGTAATGCTGGAAGCTGTCATTTTCCCTATGGGATCCGGTAAGCCATGTTTATTACGATTGTAAATAAGGGCTTCACAAGGGCTTATTTAAACTGTAGACTTTTTTTGGGCTAAATCGATTGATATTTACACTTATTTAGCCTTGAGGAATCATTTATTCTGGGTATTTTGATTTAATAATATCGGCAGGCACTGTTTTAGACACCTTATTCTTTAGGGGCTTTCCCAAAGCATAGGCAGAGTCTCATTTTCGCGCCGGTGTTGCGCACTTGTTTTTGAGAGGCATGGCATGCAGTCGCATGTGAGAGGAGCTCTGATACTTATAAAAGACTTCTGAAGGCGTCATTTGGTATCGTATTCCCCTTTGGGTTTGGTTGGGTCTCAGCAAAGCAGATACCAGGGACTGTAAAGGGGTTTAAAGCTTAAAACGGCTCCGGTTCCGTTATTTTAAGGGTTAAAGCTTCCAAAATTGGTGTGCAATATTTTCAAGGCTTTAAGACGCTGTGGTGAAAATTTGGTGAATTTTGAACAATTCCTTCATGTTTTTTCGCAATTGCAGTAATAAAGTGTGTTCAGTTTAAAGTTTAAAGTGACAGTAACGGTTTTATTTTAAAACGTTTTTTGTACTTTCTGATCAAGTTTATGCCTGTTTAACATGTCTGAACTACCAGATAGACTGTGTTCTGAATGTGGGGAAGCCAGAATTCCTATTCATTTAAATAAATGTGATTTATGTGATAATGACAATGATGCCCAAGATGATTCCTCAAGTGAGGGGAGTAAGCATGGTACTGCATCATTCCCTCCTTCGTCTACACGAGTCTTGCCCACTCAGGAGGCCCCTAGTACATCTAGCGCGCCAATACTCCTTACTATGCAACAATTAACGGCTGTAATGGATAATTCTGTCAAAAACATTTTAGCCAAAATGAACCCTTGTCAGCGTAAGCGTGGCTGCTCTGTTTTAGTTACTGAAGAGCATGACGACGCTGATATTAATATCTCTGAAGGGCCCCTAACCCAATCTGAGGGGGCCAGGGAGGTTTTGTCTGAGGGAGAAATTACTGATTTAGGGAACATTTCTCAGCAGGCTGAATCTGATGTGATTACATTTAAATTTAAATTGGAACATCTCCGCATTTTGCTTAAGGAGGTATTATCCACTCTGGATGATTGTGAAAATTTAGTCATCCCAGAGAAACTATGTAAAATGGACAAGTTCCTAGAGGTGCCGGGGCTCCCAGAAGCTTTTCCTATACCCAAGCGGGTGGCGGACATTGTTAATAAAGAATGGGAAAGGCCCGGTATTCCTTTCGTCCCTCCCCCCATATTTAAAAAATTGTTTCCTATGGTCGACCCCAGAAAGGACTTATGGCAGTCAGTCCCCAAGGTCGAGGGAGCGGTTTCTACTTTAAACAAACGCACCACTATTCCCATAGAGGATAGTTGTGCTTTCAAAGATCCTATGGATAAAAAATTAGAAGGTTTGCTTAAAAAGATGTTTGTTCAGCAGGGTTACCTTCTACAACCCATTTCATGCATTGTCCCTGTCACTACAGCCGCATATTTCTGGTTTGATGAACTGCTTAAGGTGCTCGATAGTGACTCTCCTCCTTATGAGGAGATTATGGACAGAATCAATGCTCTCAAATTGGCTAATTCTTTCACTCTAGACGCCTCTTTGCAATTGGCTAAGTTAGCGGCTAAGAACTCTGGGTTTGCTATTGTGGCGCGCAGAGCGCTTTGGTTGAAATCTTGGTCGGCTGATGCGTCTTCCAAGAACAAGCTACTAAACATTCCTTTCAAGGGGAAAACGCTGTTTGGTCCTGACTTGAAAGAGATTATCTCTGATATCACTGGGGGTAAGGGCCACGCCCTTCCTCAGGATCGGCCCTTCAAGGCAAAAAATAGACCTAATTTTCGTCCCTTTCGTAAAAACGGACCAGCCCAAGGTGCTACGTCCTCTAAGCAAGAGGGTAATACTTCTCAGGCCAAGCCGGCTTGGAGACCAATGCAAGGCTGGAACAAGGGAAAGCAGGCCAAGAAACCTGCCACTGCTACCAAGACAGCATGAAATATTGGCCCCCGATCCGGGACCGGATCTGGTGGGGGGCAGACTCTCTCTCTTCGCTCAGGCTTGGGCAAGAGATGTTCTGGATCCTTGGGCGCTAGAAATAGTCTCCCAGGGTTATCTTCTGGAATTCAAGGGACTTCCCCCAAGGGGGAGGTTCCACAAGTCACAGTTGTCTTCAGACCACATAAAAAGACAGGCGTTCTTACATTGTGTAGAAGACCTGTTAAAAATGGGAGTAATTCATCCGGTTCCATTAAGAGAACAAGGGATGGGGTTCTACTCCAATCTGTTCATAGTTCCCAAAAAAGAGGGAACGTTCAGACCAATCCTAGATCTCAAGATCTTAAACAAATTTCTCAAGGTCCCATCGTTCAAGATGGAAACCATTCGAACTATCCTTCCTTCCATCCAGGAAGGTCAATTTATGACCACGGTGGATTTAAAGGATGCGTATCTACATATTCCTATCCACAAGGAACATCATCGGTTCCTAAGGTTTGCATTCCTGGACAAACATTACCAGTTCGTGGCGCTTCCTTTCGGATTAGCCACTGCTCCAAGGATTTTCACAAAGGTACTAGGGTCCCTTCTAGCGGTGCTAAGACCAAGGGGCATTGCAGTAGTACCTTACCTGGACGACATTCTGATTCAAGCGTCGTCCCTTCCTCAAGCAAAGGCTCACACGGACATTGTCCTGGCCTTTCTCAGATCTCACGGCTGGAAAGTGAACGTGGAAAAGAGTTCTCTATCCCCGTCAACAAGGGTTCCCTTCTTGGGAACAATTATAGACTCCTTAGAAATGAGGATCTTTCTAACAGAGGCCAGAAAAACAAAGCTTCTGGACTCTTGTCGGATACTTCATTCCGTTCCTCTTCCTTCCATAGCTCAATGCATGGAAGTGATCGGGTTGATGGTGGCGGCGATGGACATAGTTCCTTTTGCGCGCATTCATCTAAGACCATTACAACTGTGCATGCTCAGTCAGTGGAATGGGGACTATACAGACTTGTCTCCGAAGATACAAGTAAATCAGAGGACCAGAGACTCACTCCGTTGGTGGCTGTCCCTGGACAATCTGTCTCAAGGGATGATGTTCCACAGACCAGAGTGGGTCATTGTCACGACCGACGCCAGTCTGATAGGCTGGGGCGCGGTCTGGGGATCCCTGAAAGCTCAGGGTCTTTGGTCTCGGGAAGAATCTCTTCTACCGATAAATATTCTGGAACTGAGAGCGATATTCAATGCGCTCCAGGCCTGGCCCCAGCTTGCGAGGACCAGGTTCATACGGTTTCAATCAGACAACATGACGACTGTTGCGTACATCAACCATCAGGGGGGAACAAGGAGTTCCCTAGCGATGGAAGAAGTAACCAAAATTATTCTTTGGGCGGAGTCTCACTCCTGCCACCTGTCTGCTATCCACATCCCAGGAGTGGAAAATTGGGAAGCGGATTTTCTGAGTCGTCAGACATTGCATCCGGGGGAGTGGGAACTCCATCCGGAAATCTTTGCCCAAGTCACTCACCTGTGGGGCATTCCAGACATGGATCTGATGGCCTCTCGTCAGAACTTCAAAGTTCCTTGCTACGGGGCCAGATCCAGGGATCCCAAGGCGGCTCTAGTGGATGCACTAGTAGCACCTTGGACCTTCAAACTAGCTTATGTGTTCCCGCCATTTCCTCTCATCCCCAGGCTGATAGCCAGGATCAAGCAGGAGAGGGCGTCGGTGATCTTGATAGCTCCTGCGTGGCCACGCAGGACTTGGTATGCAGATCTGGTGAATATGTCATCGGCTCCACCTTGGAAGCTACCTTTGAGACGAGACCTTCTTGTTCAGGGTCCGTTCGAACATCCGAATCTGGTTTCACTCCAGCTGACTGCTTGGAGATTGAACGCTTGATTTTATCGAAGCGAGGATTCTCAGATTCTGTGATCGATACTCTTGTTCAGGCCAGAAAGCCTGTGACTAGAAAGATTTACCACAAAATTTGGAAAAAATATATCTGTTGGTGTGAATCTAAAGGATTCCCTTGGGACAAGGTTAAGATTCCTAGGATTCTATCCTTCCTTCAAGAAGGATTGGAAAAAGGATTATCTGCAAGTTCCCTGAAGGGACAGATTTCTGCCTTGTCGGTATTACTTCACAAGAAGCTGGCAGCTGTGCCAGATGTTCAAGCCTTTGTTCAGGCTCTGGTTAGAATCAAGCCTGTTTACAAACCTTTGACTCCTCCTTGGAGTCTCAATTTAGTTCTTTCAGTTCTTCAGGGGGTTCCGTTTGAACCCTTACATTCCGTTGATATTAAGTTATTATCTTGGAAAGTTTTGTTTTTAGTTGCGATTTCTTCTGCTAGAAGAGTCTCAGAATTATCTGCTCTGCAGTGTTCTCCTCCTTATCTGGTGTTCCATGCAGATAAGGTGGTTTTACGTACTAAACCTGGTTTTCTTCCAAAAGTTGTTTCTAACAAAAACATTAACCAGGAGATTATCGTACCTTCTCTGTGTCCAAAACCAGTTTCAAAGAAGGAACGTTTGTTGCACAATTTGGATGTTGTTCGCGCTCTAAAATTCTATTTAGATGCTACAAAGGATTTTAGACAAACATCTTCCTTGTTTGTTGTTTATTCAGGTAAAAGGAGAGGTCAAAAAGCAACTTCTACCTCTCTCTCTTTTTGGATTAAAAGCATCATCAGATTGGCTTACGAGACTGCCGGACGGCAGCCTCCCGAAAGAATCACAGCTCATTCCACTAGGGCTGTGGCTTCCACATGGGCCTTCAAGAACGAGGCTTCTGTTGATCAGATATGTAGGGCAGCGACTTGGTCTTCACTGCACACTTTTACCAAATTTTACAAGTTTGATACTTTTGCTTCTTCTGAGGCTATTTTTGGGAGAAAGGTTTTGCAAGCCGTGGTGCCTTCCATTTAGGTGACCTGATTTGCTCCCTCCCTTCATCCGTGTCCTAAAGCTTTGGTATTGGTTCCCACAAGTAAGGATGACGCCGTGGACCGGACACACCTATGTTGGAGAAAACAGAATTTATGTTTGCCTGATAAATTTCTTTCTCCAACGGTGTGTCCGGTCCACGGCCCGCCCTGGTTTTTTTAATCAGGTCTGATATTTTATTTTCTTTAACTACAGTCACCACGGTACCATATGGTTTCTCCTATGCAAATATTCCTCCTTAACGTCGGTCGAATGACTGGGGTAGGCGGAGCCTAGGAGGGATCATGTGACCAGCTTTGCTGGGCTCTTTGCCATTTCCTGTTGGGGAAGAGAATATCCCACAAGTAAGGATGACGCCGTGGACCGGACACACCGTTGGAGAAAGAAATTTATCAGGCAAACATAAATTCTGTTTTTGTTGTTCCAAAGGAGGGAGGGCACGTTCTGCCCGATTCTGGACCTAAAGTGTTTAATCAAGTTTCTGAGTGTTCCATCGTTCAAAATGGAAACAATCAGGTCTATTCTGCCCCTAGTTCAAGAGGGGACAGTTCATGACGACTATAGACTTGAAGGACGCTTACCTTCATGGGCCAATTCACTTCCAGTTTGTGGCCCTTCCTTTTGGTCTGGTGATGGCCCCAAGGGTCTTCACGAAGGTTCTGGAGGCGCTGCTTGCAGTGGCCAGATCCAGGGGCATTGCGGTGGTACCTTACCTGGACGACATCCTAGTAAAGGCACCGTCGCTCAGCCTCGCAGAGGATCATTTGAGGGCTCTTCTTTTGCTCCAATCTCACGGTTGTAAGATCAACTCAGGAAAGAGTTCCCAGCAACAGGGTGGATTTCCTGGGCACGATAATAGACTCTATGTCCATGAAGATATTTCTCTTGTAAGGTGTATCCAGTCCACGGGTTCATCCATTACTTGTGGGATATTCTCCTTCCCAACAGGAAGTTGCAAGAGGACACCCACAGCAGAGCTGTCTATATAGCTCCTCCCCTAACTGCCACCCCCAGTCATTCTCTTGCAACTCTCGACAAGGGAAGTAGCTAGAGATATGTGGTGACTTAGTGTAGTTTTACCTTCAATCAAGAGTTTATTTTTAAACGGTACCGGCGTTGTACTGTTTTACTCTCAGGCAGAAATTAGAAGAAGAATTCTGCCTGGAGATTTGAGGATCTTAGCGGTTTGTAACTAAGGTCCACTGCTGTTCTCACACATAACTGAAGAGTATGGGACAACTTCAGTTGGGGGAACGCTCTGCAGATTACCTGCTTTGAGGTATGTTCAGTATTTTTATTTCTAGAGAGATGAAATGAGTTCTAGAAAATGCTGACAGAGCCTTGTGTATTTGAGATAAGCCTGATGCAGTGATTTAACAGCAACTGGGATCATGCTTACAAAACAGGGTAATACTCTTGTTAATACTTATATTTCTTAGTGACAAAACGTTTACATGAATTCATATGACGTTTTTTCTCTGAGGGAGATAACTCTTTATTTGGGGCCTAGTTTCCACATGGCTAATCAGATACTCCTAGGAGTACTTTCTTAAGGCCCCTCTGGCATCCAGTACATGGTGGGAGGGGCCTATTTAGCGCTCTAAATGCGCAGTTTTAATTCAGACTGAGACATCCAGCTTCCCTAGAGGAGTCCTCTGACACCTGAGGACCATTACAAGGGGTTTATTTCTGCACAAAATCGTGTTTGAGGGCAGGTAGGAGCCTCAGCAGAGCTGTGGCAGGGTGCTCAACTGTCTTTTAACGTTTTTTAAATCCGGTTTGGGGCCTAAGCAGTTAATCATCCATTTGCAAGTGGGTGCAATGTTGCTTTAGTCCCTTATACACACTGTAAAAATTTCAAAGAATTTACTCTATTTTTTCACTGTTTTGCAGTTTAAATGTTAGTTTTTTTTCTCTTAAAGGCACAGTAACGTTTTTGTTTAATTGCTGTTTCACCTTTATTAAAGTGTTTTCCAAGCTTGCTTGTCTCATTACTAGTCTGTTAAACATGTCTGACATAGAGGAAACTCCTTGTTCAATATGTTTAGAAGCCATGGTGGAACCCCCTCTTAGAATGTGTACCAAATGTACTGACATTTCTATAAACTATAAAGACCATATTATGGCGCTTAAAGATTTATCTCCAGGGGATTCTCTGACTGAAAAAAGGGAGATTATGCCATCTAGCTCTCCCCATGTGTCAGAAACTATAACTCCCGCTCAAGTGACGCCAAGTACATCTAGCACGTCTAATTCTTTTACCATACAGGACATGGCGGCAGTTATGAATACTACCCTCACAGAGGTATTGTCCAAACTGCCAGGGTTAGTCATTGGGTAGTCATTATCCCATACGTCACTAGCTCATGGACTCTTGCTAATTACATGAAAGAAAACATAATTTATGTAAGAACTTACCTGATAAATTCATTTCTTTCATATTAGCAAGAGTCCATGAGGCCCGCCCTTTTTTTGTGGTGGTTATGATTTTGTATAAAGCACAATTATTCCAATTCCTTATTTTATATGCTTTCGCACTTTTTTATCACCCCACTTCTTGGCTATTCGTTAAACTGAATTGTGGGTGTGGTGAGGGGTGTATTTATAGGCATTTTGAGGTTTGGGAAACTTTGCCCCTCCTGGTAGGAATGTATATCCCATACGTCACTAGCTCATGGACTCTTGCTAATATGAAAGAAATGAATTTATCAGGTAAGTTCTTACATAAATTATGTTTTTCAGACAGTCAGTTTCATATTTGGGATAATGCATTTGAATCAATCATTTTTTCTTACCTTAAAAATTTGACTTTTTTTCCCTGTGGGCTGTTAGGCTCGCGGGGGCTGAAAATGCTTCATTTTATTGTGTTATTCTTGGAGCATACTTTTTTGGCGCAAAAAATCTTTTCTGTTTCCGGCGTCATACGTGTCGCCGGAAGTTGCGTCATTTTTTGACGTCCTTTTGCGCCAAAAATGTCGGCGTTCCGGATGTGGCGTCATTTTTGGCGCCAAAAAGCATTTAGGCGCCAAACAATGTGGGCGTATTATTTGGCGCCAAAAAATATGGGCGTCTCTTTTGTCTCCACATTATTTCAGTCTCATTTTTTCTTTGCTTCTGGTTACTAGAAGCTTGTTTATTGGCATTTTTTCCCATTCCTGTTTAAGGAATTTGATCAATTTTGCTTTATATGTTGTTTTTTCTCTTACATATTGCAAGATGTCTCACGTTGCATCTGAGTCAGAAGATACTTCAGGAAAATCGCTGTCTAGTGCTGGAACTACCAAAGCTAAG
The DNA here is from genome assembly GCF_027579735.1 of Bombina bombina. NCBI lineage: Eukaryota > Metazoa > Chordata > Amphibia > Anura > Bombinatoridae > Bombina > Bombina bombina. The sequence goes on along the minus strand of NC_069499.1, from coordinate 341,004,955 downwards.
TGTATCTGCTGTAAACTTTTGGTAGCTATTCCTCCGGCTGTTGTTTGTATTAATTGTCATGACAAACTTGTTAAAGCAGATATTTCCTTTAGTAATGTACCATTGCCTGTTGCAGTTCCCTCAACATCTAAGGTGCAGAATGTTCCTGATAACATAAGAGATTTTGTTTCTGAATCCATCAAGAAGGCTATGTCTGTTATTTCTCCTTCTAGTAAACATAAAAAATCTTTTAAAACTTCTCTCTCTACAGATGAATTTTTAAATGAACATCATCATTCTGATTCTGATGACTCTTCTGGTTCAGAGGATTCTGTCTCAGAGATTGATGCTGATAAATCTTCATATTTATTTAAAATGGAATTTATTCGTTCTTTACTTAAAGAAGTACTAATTGCTTTAGAAATAGAGGATTCTGGTCCTCTTGATACTAATTCTAAACGTTTAGATAAGGTATTTAAATCTCCTGTGGTTATTCCAGAAGTTTTTCCTGTTCCTAATGCTATTTCTGAAGTAATTTCCAGAGAATGGGATAAATTGGGTAATTCATTTACTCCTTCTAAACGTTTTAAGCAATTATATCCTGTGCCGTCTGACAGATTAGAATTTTGGGACAAAATCCCTAAAGTCGATGGGGCTATTTCTACCCTTGCTAAACGTACTACTATTCCTACGTCAGATGGTACTTCGTTTAAAGATCCTTTAGATAGGAAAATTGAGTCCTTTCTAAGAAAAGCTTATCTGTGTTCAGGTAATCTTCTTAGACCTGCTATATCTTTGGCTGATGTTGCTGCAGCTTCAACTTTTTGGTTGGAGACTTTAGCACAACAAGTAACAGATCATGATTCTCATAATATTATTATTCTTCTTCAGCATGCTAATAATTTTATCTGTGATGCCATTTTTTATATTATCAGAGTTGATGTCAGGTTTATGTCTCTAGCTATTTTAGCTAGAAGAGCTTTATGGCTTAAAACTTGGAATGCTGATATGGCTTCTAAATCAACTCTACTTTCCATTTCTTTCCAGGGTAACAAATTATTTGGTTCTCAGTTGGATTCCATTATCTCAACTGTTACTGGTGGGAAAGGAACTTTTTTACCACAGGATAAAAAATCTAAGGGTAAAAACAGGGCTAATAATCGTTTTCGTTCCTTTCGTTTCAACAAAGAACAAAAGCCTGATCCTTCATCCTCAGGAGCAGTTTCAGTTTGGAAACCATCTCCAGTCTGGAATAAATCCAAGCCTTCTAGAAAGGCAAAGCCTGCTTCTAAGTCCACATGAAGGTGCGGCCCTCATTCCAGCTCAGCTGGTAGGGGGCAGGTTACGTTTTTTCAAAGAAATTTGGATCAATTCTGTTCACAATCTTTGGATTCAGAACATTGTTTCAGAAGGGTACAGAATTGGTTTCAAGATGAGACCTCCTGCAAAGAGATTTTTTCTTTCCCGTGTCCCAGTAAATCCAGTGAAAGCTCAAGCATTTCTGAATTGTGTTTCAGATCTAGAGTTGGCTGGAGTAATTATGCCAGTTCCAGTTCTGGAACAGGGGATGGGGTTTTATTCAAATCTCTTCATTGTACCAAAGAAGGAGAATTCCTTCAGACCAGTTCTGGATCTAAAAATATTGAATCGTTATGTAAGGATACCAACGTTCAAAATGGTAACTGTAAGGACTATCTTGCCTTTTGTTCAGCAAGGGCATTTTATGTCCACAATAGATTTACAGGATGCATATCTGCATATTCCGATTCATCCAGATCATTATCAGTTCCTGAGATTCTCTTTTCTGGACAAGCATTACCAGTTTGTGGCTCTGCCGTTTGGCCTAGCTACAGCTCCAAGAATTTTTACAAAGGTTCTCGGTGCCCTTCTGTCTGTAATCAGAGAACAGGGTATTGTGGTATTTCCTTATTTGGACGATATCTTGGTACTTGCTCAGTCTTTACATTTAGCAGAATCTCATACAAATCGACTTGTGTTGTTTCTTCAAGATCATGGTTGGAGGATCAATTTACCAAAAAGTTCATTGATTCCTCAGACAAGGGTAACCTTTCTGGGTTTCCAGATAGATTCAGTGTCCATGACTCTGTCTTCAAGAGACGTCTAAAATTGATTTCAGCTTGTCGAAACCTTCAGTCACAATCATTCCATTCGGTAGCCTTATGCATGGAAATTCTAGGTCTTATGACTGCTGCATCGGACGCGATCCCCTTTGCTCGTTTTCACATGCGACCTCTTCAGCTCTGTATGCTGAGTCAATGGTGCAAGGATTACACAAAGATATCTCAATTAATATCTTTAAAACCGATTGTACGACACTCTCTAACGTGGTGGACAGATCACCATCGTTTAATTCAGGGGGCTTCTTTTGTGCTTCCGACCTGGACTGTAATTTCAACAGATGCAAGTTTCACAGGTTGGGGAGCTGTGTGGGGATCTCTGACGGCACAAGGAGTTTGGGAATCTCAGGAGGTGAGATTACCGATCAATATTTTGGAACTCCGTGCAATTTTCAGAGCTCTTCAGTCTTGGCCTCTTCTGAAGAGAGAATCGTTCATTTGTTTTCAGACAGACAATGTCACTACTGTGGCATACATCAATCATCAAGGAGGGACTCACAGTCCTCTGGCTATGAAAGAAGTATCTCGAATTCTGGTTTGGGCGGAATCCAGCTCCTGTCTAATCTCTGCGGTTCATATCCCAGGTATAGACAATTGGGAAGCGGATTATCTCAGTCGCCAAACGTTGCATCTGGGCGAATGGTCTCTTCACCCAGAGGTATTTCTTCAGATTTGATCAAATGTGGGAACTTCCAGAAATAGATCTGATGGCGTCTCATCTAAACAAGAAACTTCCCAGGTATCTGTCCAGATCCCGGGATCCTCAGGCGGAAGCAGTGGATGCATTATCACTTCCTTGGAAGTATCATCCTGCTTATATCTTTCCGCCTCTAGTTCTTCTTCCAAGAGTAATCTCCAAGATTCTGAAGGAATGCTCGTTTGTTCTGCTGGTAGCTCCGGCATGGCCTCACAGGTTTTGGTATGCGGTTCTTGTCCGGATGGCCTCTTGCCATCCGTGGACTCTTCCGCTACGACCAGACCTTCTGTCGCAAGGTCCTTTTTTCCATCAGGATCTCAAATCCTTAAATTTAAAGGTATGGAGATTGAACGCTTGATTCTTGGTCAAAGAGGTTTCTCTGACTCTGTGATTAATACTATGTTACAGGCTCGTAAATCTGTATCCAGAGAGATATATTATAGAGTCTGGAAGACTTATATTTCTTGGTGTCTTTCTCATCATTTTTCTTGGCATTCTTTTAGAATTCCGAGAATTTTACAGTTTCTTCAGGATGGTTTAGATAAAGGTTTATCCGTAAGTTCTTTGAAAGGACAAATCTCTGCTCTTTCTGTTCTTTTTCACAGAAAGATTGCTAATCTTCCTGATATTCATTGTTTTGTACAAGCTTTGGTTCGTATAAAATCTGTCATTAAGTCAATTTCTCCTCCTTGGAGTTTGAATTTGGTTCTGGGGGCTCTTCAAGCTCCTCCGTTTGAACCTATGCATTCATTGGACATTAAATTACTTTCTTGGAAAGTTTTGTTCCTTTTGGCAATCTCTTCTGCCAGAAGAGTTTCTGAATTATCTGCTCTTTTCTTGTGAGTCTCCTTTTCTGATTTTTCATCAGGATAAGGCAGTGTTGCGAACTTCTTTTGAATTTTTACCTAAAGTTGTGAATTCCAACAACATTAGTAGGGAAATTGTGGTTCCTTCATTATGTCCTAATCCTAAGAATTCTAAGGAGAAATCATTGCATTCTTTGGATGTTGTTAGAGCTTTGAAATATTATGTTGAAGCTACTAAGTCTTTCCGAAAGACTTCTAGTTTATTTGTTATCTTTTCTGGTTCTAGAAAAGGCCAGAAAGCTTCTGCCATTTCTTTGGCATCTTGGTTGAAATCTTTAATTCATCTTGCCTATGTTGAGTCGGGTAAAACTCCGCCTCAAAGAATTACAGCTCATTCTACTAGGTCAGTTTCTACTTCCTGGGCGTTTAGGAATGAGGCTTCGGTTGATCAGATTTGCAAAGCAGCAACTTGGTCCTCTTTGCATACTTTTACTAAATTCTACCATTTTGATGTATTTTCTTCTTCTGAAGCAGTTTTTGGTAGAAAAGTACTTCAGGCAGCGGTTTCAGTTTGAATCTTCTGCTTATGTTTTCATTTAAACTTTATTTTGGGTGTGGATTATTTTCAGCAGGAATTGGCTGTCTTTATTTTATCCCTCCCTCTCTAGTGACTCTTGCGTGGAAAGATCCACATCTTGGGTAATCATTATCCCATACGTCACTAGCTCATGGACGCTTGCTAATTACATGAAAGAAAACATAATTTATGTAAGAACTTACCTGATAAATTCATTTCTTTCATATTAGCAAGAGTCCATGAGGCCCGCCCTTTTTTTGGGGTGGTTATGATTTTTGTATAAAGCACAATTATTCCAATTCCTTATTTTATATGCTTTCGCACTTTTTTATCACCCCACTTCTTGGCTATTCGTTAAACTGAATTGTGGGTGTGGTGAGGGGTGTATTTATAGGCATTTTGAGGTTTGGGAAACTTTGCCCCTCCTGGTAGGAATGTATATCCCATACGTCACTAGCTCATGGACTCTTGCTAATATGAAAGAAATGAATTTATCAGGTAAGTTCTTACATAAATTATGTTTTCTGACGTCCTTTTTCAGTTAACCAAACTAATGGCTAAGAATTCAGGTTTTGCCATTTTGGCGCGTAGGGCGCTATGGCTTAAGTCCTGGTCAGCAGACGTTACTTCAAAGTCTAAGCTTCTTAACATCCCCTTCAAAGGACAGACCCTATTCGGGCCGGGCCTGAAGGAGATAATTTCTGATATTACTGGAGGAAAAGGTCACGCCCTTCCTCAGGATAGGTCCAATAAATTAAGGACCAAACAGAATAATTTTCGTTAATTTCGAAACTTCAAGAGTGGCGCAGCTTCCTCTAATGCAATACAAGAGGGAAATTTCGCCCAGTCCAAACCAGTCTGGAGACCGAACCAGGCTTGGAACAAAGGGAATCAGGCCAAGAAGCCTGCTGCTACCTCTAAGACAGCATGAAGAGGTAGCCCCCAATCCGGGACCGGATCTAGTAGGGGGCAGACTTTCTCTCTTCGCCCAGGCTTGGGCAAGAGACGTCCAGGATCCCTGGGCACTAGAGATTGTTTCCCAGGGTTATCTTCTGGAATTCAAAGGATCATCTCCAAAGGGGAGATTTCATTTCTCACAATTATCTGCAAACCAGATAAATAGAGAGGCATTCTTACGTTGTGTTCAAGACCTACTGGTTATGGGAGTGATCCACCCAGTTCCAAGAGAGGAACAGGGACAGGGTTTCTATTCAAACCTGTTTATAGTTCCCAAAAAAGAGGGAACTTTCAGACCAATCTTGGATCTCAAAATCCTAAACAAATTTCTCAGGGTCCCATCCTTCAAGATGGAGACTATCCGAAACATCCTCCCTATGATCCAGGAGGGTCAATATATGACTACCGTGGACTTAAAGGATGCTTATCTCCACATTCCGATTCACCGAGATCATCATCAGTTCCTCAGGTTCGCCTTCTTAGACAGGCATTACCAGTTTGTGGCTCTTCCCTTCGGGTTAGCCACGGCACCAAGAATCTTTACGAAGGTTCTAGGGTCCCTACTGGCGGTTCTAAGGCCACAGGGCATATCGGTGGCTCCTTACCTAGACGACATTCTGATACAGGCGTCGACTTTTCAAATAGCCAAGTCCCATACGGACATTGTTCTGGCCTTTCTGAGGTCTCACGGGTGGATGGTGAACGAAGGAAAGAGTTCTCTCTCCCCTCTCACAAGAGTTTCCTTCCTAGGAACACTGATAGATTCAGTAGAAATGAAAATTTTTCTGACAGAGGTCAGGTTATCAAAGCTTCTAACTTCCTGCCGTGCTCTTCATTCCACTTCTCGGCCGTCAGTGGCTGTGTATGAAAGTAATCGACCTAATGGTAGCGGCAATGGACATAGTTCCGTTTGCCCGCCTTCATCTCAGACCACTGCAACTTTGCATGCTCAATCAGTGGAATGGGGACTACACAGATTTGTCCCCTCTGCTAAATTTGGATCAGGAGACCAGGGATTCTCTTCTCTGGTGGTTATCTCGGGTCCATCTGTCCAGGGGAATGAGTTTCCGCAGGCCAGAGTGGACTATAGTGACAGATGCCAGCCTTCTGGGCTGGGGCGCAGTCTGGAACTCCATGATGGCTCAGGGTTCGTGGACTCGGCAGGAAGCCCTCCTTCCGATAAACATTCTGGAACTGAGAGCGATATTCAATGCTCTTCAGGCTTGGCCTCAACTAGCTGCGGTCAGGTTAATCAGATTTCAGTCTGACAATATCACGACTGTAGCCTATATCAACCATCAGGGAGGAACAAGAAGCCCCCTGGCAATGTTGGAGGTTTCAAAAATAATTCTATGGGCAGAGGTTCACTCTTGCTATCTCTCAGCTATCCATATCCCAGGAGTAGAGAACTGGGAGGCGGATTTTCTAAGTCGGCAGACTTTTCATCCGCGGGAGTGGGAGCTCCATCCGGAGGTATTTGCCCAGCTTATTCAACTATGGGGCAAACCAGAACTGGATCTGATGGTGTTTCGTCTGAACGCCAAGCTTCCTTGTTACAGGTCCAGGTCAAGGGATCCCCAGGCAGCGCTGATAGATGCTCTAGCAGTGCCCTGGTCCTTCAGCCTGGCTTATGTGTTCCCACCATTTCCTCTCCTCCCTCGTCTGATTGCCAAGATCAAGCAGGAGAGAGCTTCGGTGATTTTGAAAGCACCTGCGTGGCCACGCAGGACTTGGTATGCAGATCTGGTGGACATGTCATCCTTTCCACCATGGACTCTGCCGCTGAGGCAGGACATTCTACTCCAAGGTTCATTCAAACATCCAAATCTAATATCTCTGCGGCTGACTGCTTGGAGATTGAACGCTTGATTTTATCAAAACGGGGTTTCTCCGAGTCGGTCATTAATACCTTAATTCAGGCTCGAAAGCCTGTCACCAGGAAAATCTATCATAAGATATGGTGTAAATATCTTCATTGGTGTGAATCCAAGGGTTACTCATGGAGTAAAGTCAGGATTCCTAGGATATTATCCTTTCTCCAAGAAGGATTGGAGAAGGGATTGTCAGCTAGTTCCTTAAAGGGACAGATTTCTGCTCTGTCTATTCTTCTGCACAAGCGTCTGGCAGATGTTCCAGACGTTCAGGCGTTTTTTCAGGCTTAGTTAGAATCAAGCCTGTGTTTAAACCTGTTGCTCCGCCATGGAGTTTAAATTTAGTTCTTAAAGTTCTTCAAGGGGTTCCGTTTGAACCTCTGCATTCCATAGATATCAAGCTTTTATTTTGGAAAGTTCTGTTTTTGGTAGCAATCTCTTCGGCTCAAAGAGTTTCAGAGTTATCTGCCTTACAGTGTGATTCCCCTTATCTGATCTTCCGTGCAGATAAGGTAGTTTTGCGTACCAAACCTGGTTTTCTTCCTAAGGTTGTATCTAATAAGAATATCCATCAGGAGATTGTTGTTCCGTCGCTGTGTCCTAATCCTTCAAAGAAGGAACGTCTATTACACAATCTTGACGTGGTTCGTGCTTTAAAGTTTTATTTACAAGCTACGAAGGATTTTCGTCAAACATCTGCATTGTTTGTCGTCTACTCTGGACAGAGGAGAGGCCAAAAGGCTTCGGCATCTTCTTTTTTTTTGGCTGAGAAGCATAATCCGCTTAGCTTATGAGACTGCTGGCCAGCAGTCTCCTGAAAGAATTACAGCTCATTCCACTAGAGAGGTAGCTTCCACATGGGCTTTTAAAAATGAGGCCTCTGTTGAACAGATTTGTAAGGCGGCGACTTGGTCTTTGCTTCATACTTTTTCTAAATTCTACAAATTTGATACTTTTGCTTCCTCGGAAGCTATTTTTGGGAGAAAGGTCTTGCAGGCAGTGGTGCCTTCCGTTTAAGTTCCTGCCTTGTCCCTCCCTTCATCTGTGTCCTAAAGCTTTGGTATTGGTATCCCACAAGTAATGGATGAACCCGTGGACTGGATACACCTTACAAGAGAAAACAAAATTTATGCTTACCTGATAAATTTCTTTCTCTTGTGGTGTATCCAGTACACGGCCCGCCCTGTCATTTTAAGGCAGGTGTTTTTTATTTTTAAACTACAGTCACCACTGCACCCTATAGTTTCTCCTTTTTTTTGCTTGTCTTCGGTCGAATGACTGGGGGTGGCAGTTAGGGGAGGAGCTATATAGACAGCTCTGCTGTGGGTGTCCTCTTGCAACTTCCTGTTGAGAAGCAGAATATCCCACAAGTAATGGATGAACCCGTGGACTGGATACACCACAAGAGAGAGAAATTTATCAGGTAAGCATAAATTTTGTTTTTTTCACAGATCAGCGGCGCAGGAAGCTTGTGTCCACCTGTATTGCCCTTCAGTCCGTCGGTGGCTCAATGTATGGAGATGATAGGTCTCATGGTGTCAAGCATAGATGTCATCCCTTTCGCCAGGTTTCATCTCGGACCTCTTCATTTGTGCATGTCTAGACAGTGGAATTGCGATTATTCAAATCTATCACAGCTGATATCCATAGATGCTTGGACTCGGAGCTCCCTTTGTTGGTGGATCCGTACGGAGTAACTGTCCATGGGATCATCCTTCTTGAGACCGTCCTGGGAGATTGTGACCACGAACGCCAGTCTGACAGGATGGGGAGCTGTTTGGGGTGCCAGGATGGCACAAGGAAAGTGGTCCAGGGAGGAGTCTCTCCTTCCGATCAACATCCTAGAACTACCAGCAATTTACAATGCTCTGAAGACATGGTCTTTTCTGGAGTCGGTCAGTTTCATCAGATTCCAGACCGACAACATTACTTCTGTGGCTTACTTCAACCATCAGGGGGGGTATGAAGAGCTTCCTCGCAATGAGGGAGGTGTCTTGGATTCTGCAGTGGGCGGAGTCCCACGACTGCTCGCTCTCAGCAATTCACATTCCAGGTGTGGACAACTGGGAAGCGGACTTTCTCAGCAGACAATCCTTCCATCCGGGGAATGGTCTCTTTAATGTGTAGCTAGCAAATCCTGGGACTGGGATTATGCATGTAGAGTACACTCGTGATATTACAAAGTGACTCAATGCACCTGTTCTATTGTTAGTATTACCCTTACCAGTATTGATCCTCTGAAATCCGTGGGAAGGAAGTGCAATTTGCTGGATCCCCAAAAAAACTTGCTGGAGCCGAATATCACAAATACCTGTACTAGGAAAAATCTGGCAGGTTATGGGATGGAATTGCGCATATGGAGTGCACTTAAGATTTTACAAGTGACTCGATGCACCGATCCTATTGCCAGTAATTGTAGGAGGTAAATGGGTAAGTGTTTGTGAGCAGATTTACGCGTTTCAGCCTGACGGCCTTCAGGTAGGCACCTCAGCAGGGAGCTGAGGTGTAAAGGGTGCCTGGGAGTGTTATAATATATTTGTTCAGTATTTTGCACAAATATAATTAAAAGGCCAGTAGCGGTTTAAAAATAAAATGAAATAAAACTTTTTCATTTTCTATATTTTATTGTACCTTTTGGATCTAAAGATGAATCAAGAGACCTTGCAGAGTGTTACATGTAGTCTGTGCCTTGACTCCCAGGTGGAACCACCAGTACCTTTTCTCTTACAAGGTGTATCCAGTCCACGGATTCATCCTTACTTGTGGGATATTCTCATTCCCTACAGGAAGTGGCAAAGAGAGCACACAGCAGAGCTGTCCATATAGCTCCCCCTCAGGCTCCGCCCCCCCAGTCATTCTTTTTGCCGCTCTAACAAGTAGCATCTCCACGGGAGGGTAAAGTGAATGTGGTGTTAGATTTGTAGTTTTTATTTCTTCAATCAAGAGTTTGTTTGTTTTTAAAATAGTGCCGGTTTGTACTATTTATTCTGTGGCAGAAAGTGATGAAGATTTCTGCTGAGAGGAAAACGATTTTAGCATGTTGTAACTAAAATCCATTGCTGTTCCCACACAGGACTGGGGAGTACCAGAAAACTTCAGTTGGGGGAACAGTTTGCAGGCTTAACTGCTATAAGGTATGTTTCAGTCATTTTATTCTAGTCAAGACTTAGTAATGCTAGAAGACTGACAAGAATCCCCATGTGGGAAAGGTAAGCCATATTCTGAAACTTAGTATAGAAGGAAGGCTTATTTAAAAGGGCTCAAAACACTGGTGGACACTGTTAAGGGGCAATCGATTATTTTATAACAAAAATCTGATCTTTTTATAAGTTTTTATTACATTTGCAACGTTTTATGGGGTTTATTCCACATGGCATATATTTAGACACCTATTTAGGCTTGTGGAGAGGGAAGGGGGCCTAAATTTCGCGCCTCAATTGCGCAGTTGTTATTGCAGACAGCTTCACGTGGAGGGTCCAAAGGAAGGCTTATTTAAAAGGGCTCAAAACACTGGTGGACACTGTTAAGGGGCAATCGATTATTTTATAACAAAAATCTGATCTTTTTATAAGTTTTTATTACATTTGCAACGTTTTATGGGGTTTATTCCACATGGCATATATTTAGACACCTATTTAGGCTTGTGGAGAGGGAAGGGGGCCTAAATTTCGCGCCTCAATTGCGCAGTTGTTATTGCAGACAGCTTCACGTGGAGGGTCCAAAGATTACTTGAGGACTAAATAGAGGCTTATTTTCGATCAAAACTAATCCCCAAGGAAGGTAGGGCCACAGCAGATTGCTGTTGCATGGTGCTGTAGTTTGCTAACCGGTTGCCAGCTTTACTTTGCTCCGGTTTGGCCATTAAGGGGTTAATTGACTTGAAATTCACTGTGCAATCATTTCAAAGCATTAGGATCATATGGTGAAAATTTCATAAAGATTGGGTTATTTTTTGAGATTTAGTAAAAAAGTGTGCGCTTTTTATTATTTAAAGGCACAGTACTGTTTTTTCTAAAATTTTATTTTTCTGTATTTGAGTGCTGTCTAAGTCTGTTTAACATGTCAGAGCCTTCAGATAGACATTGTTCTATGTGTTTAATAGCCATAGCTGAACCCCCTTTACATTTGTGTTTAAAGTGTGCTAAGGTATCTAAGCATTTTAAAGACCATGCAGTGACACTTAAAAATATTGCACAAGATGATTCTTTAACGGAAGGTAATGAGGATAGTCCACCTTCCTCTCCCCATGTGTCGACACCAGATACGCCCGCGCAAGCGATGCCTAGTACCTCTAGCGCATTGGCCCCTATTACATTATAACAATTAGCAGCAGTCATGGATAATTCCCTTGCGGCTTTTCTATCCAAACTGCCAGTTTTTCCTAAAAAGCGTGATAGCTCAGTTTTAAGAACAGAGGATGAGCAATCAGAAGATTTGGATGATTTATCCGTTGTACCCTCACAACACTCTGAAGTGACAGTGAGGGATGTGCTGTCCGAGGGAGAAATTTCTGACACAGGCAAGGTTTCTCAGCGGGCAGAATCAGATTCCTTAGCGTTTAAATTTAAGCTGGAACACCTCCGCGTGCTGCTTAAGGAGGTTTTAGCTACGCTGGATGATTGCGACCCCATTGTGGTCCCAGAAAAATTGTGTAAAATGGACATGTTTCTAGAAGTCCCTGTATACACTGAGGCGTTTCCGATCCTGAAGAGGGTGACGGATATTGTGACTAGGGAGTGGGAGAGACCAGGGTGTACCTTTTGTTCCCCCCCCCTATTTTTAAGAAAATGTTCCCCATAACTGACCCCAGGCGGGACGCGTGGCAGACGGTCCCTAAGGTAGAGGGAGCAGTTTCAACACTAGCCAAGCGCACAACGATACCAATAGAAGACAGTTGTGCTTTCAAAGATCCTATGGATAAAAAATTAGGTTTACTAAAGAAAATATTTGTTCAACAAGGTTTCCTTCTTCAACCGATTGCCTGCATTATTCCTGTAACTACTGCAGCGGCTTTTTGGTTTGAGGCGCTGGAGGAGTCGCTCCAGAGGGAGACTTCATATGACGAAGTCATGGATAGAATTCATGCCCTAAAGCTGGCTAATTCTTTTATCACAGATGCCGCTTTACAATTAGCTAAGTTAGCGGCGAAAAATTCTGGTTTTGCCATTACGCGGAGAGCGCTTTGGCTCAAATCATGGGCGGCTGACGTGTCATCCAAAACAAAATGACAAAATATTCCTTTCAAGGGAAAGTCCCTTTTCGGTCCCGGGTTGAAAGAAATTATTTCGGATATCACTGGGGGAAAGGGCCATGCCCTCCCGCAAGATAGACAGTGGCCAAAAACAAGGCTAATTTTCGCTCCTTTCGCAACTTCAGGAGCGGCCTTGCTTCAACCTCTGCAAACGTAAAGTAAGAGGGTAATGCTTCACAGCCCAAAGCAACCTGGAAACCCTTGCAGGGCTGGAACAAAGGTAAACAGGCCAAGAAGCCTGTGGCTGCTACTAAGACAGCATGAAGGGGTGGCCCCCGATCCGGGACTGGATCTGGTAGGGGGCAGACTCTCTCTCTCTTTACTCAGGCCTGGGCAAGAGATGTCCCAGATCCCTGGGCATTAGAAATCGTTGCTCAGGGATATCTTATAGAATTCAAGTACTCTCCTCCAAGGGGAAGGTTCCACATTTCTCGTTTGTCTTCAGACCAGACAAAGAAACAGGCGTTCTTACGCTGTGTAGAAGATCTACTAAAGATGGGAGTGATATATCCAGTTCCAATTGCAGAACAAGGACTGGGTTTTTACTCAAACCTGTTTGTAGTTCCCAAAAAGGAAGGAACTTTCAGGCCAATCCTGGATCTAAAAATTCTAAACAAATTCCTCAGAGTTCCATCATTCAAAATGGAAACCATTCGGACAATTTTGCCGATGATCCAGGAAGGTCAATATATGACTACCGTGGATCTAAAGGATGCGTACCTACATATTCCTATCCACAAAGATCACCATCAGTTCCTAAGGTTCGCCTTTCTGGACAAGCATTACCAGTTCGTGGCCCTTCCTTTCGGGTTGGCCACTGCTCCCAAAATTTTTACAAAGGTGCTAGGGTCCCTCCTAGCGGTACTAAGACCGCGGGGCATTGCAGTAGCACATCTTAATACATAGACGACATCTTAATACAGGCGTCATCTTTTCACAGAGCCAAGGCTCATACGGACATTGTTCTGGCCTTTCTAAGGTCTCACGGGTGGAAGGTGAACGTCGAAAAAAGTTCTCTGTCCCCGCTCACAAGGGTTCCCTTCCTGGGAACACTAATAGACTCGTAGAAATGAAAATATTTCTGACTGAGGTCAGGAAGTTAAAGCTTTTAGCTACTTGCCGAGTTCTTCATTCCATTCCTCGGCCTTCTGTAGCTCAGTGCATGGAGGTAATCGGATTAATGGTTGCGGCAATGGACGTGGTCCCTTTTGCCCGAATTCATCTCAGACCACTGCAACTGTGCATGCTCAAACAGTGGAATGGGGATTATGCAGATTTGTCTCCTCAAATCCAACTGGACCAGAAAACCAGAGATTCTCTTCTCTGGTGGTTGTCTCAGGATCACCTGTCTCAGGGAATGTGCTTCCGCAGACCGGAGTGGATCATTGTAACGACCAACGCAAGTCTGTTAGGCTGGGGCGCGGTCTGGGGCTCCCTGAAAGCTCAGGGCCTATGGTCTCGGGAAGAGTCTCTTCTCCCGATAAACATTTTGGAACTGAAAGCGATATTCAACACGCTCCAAGCATGGCCTCGACTAGCGGCGGCCAAATTCATCAGATTTCAGTCGGACAACATCACGACTGTAGCGTACATCAATCATCAGGGAGGAACAAAGAGCTCCCTAGCAATGAAGGAAGTAACCAAGATCATCAAATGGGCGGAGGATCACTCCTGCCACCTATCTGCAATTCACATTCCAGGAGTAGACAACTGGGAGGCGGATTTTCTAAGTCGCCAGACTTTTCACCCGGGGGAGTGGGAACTCCACCCGGAGGTTTTTGCTCAGCTGACCCAGCTATGGGGCATTCCAGAATTGGATCTGATGGTGTCCTGTAAGAACACCAAACTTCCTCTTTACGGATCCAGGTCCAGGACCCCAAGGCGGCACTGATAGATGCTCTAGTAGCTCCTTGGTCCTTCAATGGCTTATGTCTTTCCACCGTTTCCCCTTCTACCTCGGCTGGTAGCCAGAATCAAACAGGAGAAGGCTTCGGTAATTCTGATAGCGCCTGCGTGGCCACGCAGGACTTGGTATGCAGACTTAGTGGACATGTCATCTGTTCCACCTTGGACACTGCCATCGAGGCAGGATCTTCTAATTCAAGGTCCATTCAAGCATCCAAATCTAGTTTCTCTGCAACTGACTGCTTGGAGATTGAACGCTTAATTCTATCTAAGCGTGGATTCTCTAACAAAGGATTCCCAGGATATTGTCTTTTCTCCAAGAAGGATTGGAGAAAGGTTTATCAGCTAGTTCCATAAAGGGACAGATATCTGCTCTGTCTATCCTGTTACACAAGCGTCTGGCAGAAGTACCTGACGTTCAAGCGTTTGCACAAGCTTTAGTGAGAATTAAGCCTGACTATAACCCTGTGGCTCCTCCATGGAGTCTTAATTTAGTTCTTTCAGTTCTTCAAGGGGTTCCGTTTGAACCTTTACATTCCATAGATATTAAGTTATTATCTTGGAAGGTTTTGTTTTTGGTAGCTATTTCTTCTGCTCGAAGAGTTTCAGAATTGTCTGCTTTGCAGTGTAATTCACCCTATCTGGTGTTCCATGCAGATAAGGTTGTTTTGCGTACCAAACCTGGATTCCTTCCAAAAGTGGTTTCTAATAAGAATATTAACCAGGAAATCATTGTTCCTTCTCTGTGTCCTAATCCAGTTTCTAAGAAGGAACGACTATTACACAATCTTGATGTGGTTCGTGCTTTAAGATTCTATATAAAAGCAACTAAAGATTTCAGACAAACATCATCCTTGTTTGTTGTCTATTCTGGTAAGAGGAGAGGTCAGAAAGCGACTGCTACCTCTCTTTCCTTCTGGCTGAAAAGCATCATCCGATTGGCTTATGAGACTGCTGGACGGCAGCCTCCTGAACGAATTACAGCTCATTCCACCAGAGCTGTGGCTTCCACATGGGCTTTCAAGAATGAGGCTTCTGTTGAACAGATTTGTAAGGCAGCAACGTGGTCTTCACTGCATACTTTTGCCAAATTTTACAAATTCGATACTTTTGCTTCTTCGGAGGCTATTTTTGGGAGAGGTTTTTCAAGCAGTGGTGCCTTCCGTTTAGGTTACCTGACTTGTTCCCTCCCTTCATCCGTGTCCTAAAGCTTTGGTATTGGTATCCCACAAGTAAGGATGAATCCGTGGACTGGATACACCTTGTAAGAGAAAACAGAATTTATGCTTACTTGATAAATTGCTTTCTCTTACGGTGTATCCAGTCCACGGCCCGCCCTGGCATTTAAGTCAGGATAAAAAAAATTTCATTTAAAACTACAGTCACCACTGCACCCTATGGTTTCTCCTTTTTCTCCTAACCGTCGGTCAAATGAGCCTGAGGGGGAGCTATATGGACAGCTCTGCTGTGTGCTCTCTTTGCCACTTCCTGTAGGGAATGAGAATATCCCACAAGTAAGGATGAATCCGTGGACTGGATATACCATAAGAGAAAGTAATTTATCAGGTAAGCATAAATTCTGTTTTTGTTCTTCGTGTATTGAGAGAACTTTGCGTTACAGAAATAGACTTTTTGATACTGAGCCATCATTAGCTAAGGCGGATGCTGTTCAGGTGTCTCCTGTATAAGATATGCTTCAGCTCTCTCTTCAAGCGTCCCAATCTTTGTCGTCTACACATGCAGTGCACTGGTTCAGGGGCCGTCTTTTTAACAAGCAAATTCTCATACGGAGATCTTGTCATTTCTCCCACGGATGGAAGGTGAATCTGGGAAAAAAGTTCTCCGATTCCATCTACAAGGGTAGTGTTTTTGGGGACCATAATAGATTCCCTATCGATGAAAATATTTCTGACAGAGGTCAGAAAATCCAAGATTTTCGACTCTTGCCTTGCCCTTCAGTCCTCTCCTCGGCCGTCAGTGGCTCAATGTATGGAGGTAATTGGTCTGATGGTAGCTTCCATGGACATCATCCCTTTCGCTCAGGTTCCATCTCAGAGCTCTGCAGTTATGCATGCTAAGACAATAGAACGGGGACTTATGCAGATCTGTCTCCGCGAATTGATCTGGATCAGGCGACAAGAGACTCTCTCTTCCGTGGTGGTTGTCTCAGGAACACCTTTCCCATGGAACTTGCTTCCGCAGACCTTCCTGGGTGATTTTGACCACGGATGCCAGCCTGCTGGGTTGGGGAGCAGTCTGGGGCTTGTTGAAGTCAGTGTCTGTTCTCCCTATAAACATCCTAGAGCTGAGAGTGATCTTCAATGCTCTACTTGCCTGGTTTTAGTTAGCTTTAGCCCGATTTATCAGGTTCCAATTGGACAACATAACTTCGGTGGCGTACATCAACCACCAGGGAGGAACTATGAGTTCCTTGGCCTTGACAGAGGTGGCCCAAATTATTCAGTGGTCAGAGACCCACAACTGCGGTCTATCGGCGATCCACATTCCAGGAGTGGACAATTGTGAAGCGGATTTTCTAAATCAACAGACTTTTCATCCCGGGGAGTGGGAGCTCCATCAGGAGGCGTTTTCCTGCTTGACCTTCAAGTGGGGGTGGCCGGAGCTGGATCTCGTGGCTTCTGGGCAGAATGCCAAGCTTCCTAGGTACGTTTCGAGGTCAAGGGACCCATAGGCCGTCCTGCTAGATGCTCTGGCGGTCCCTTGGAATTTCAGTCTAGCAAACTTGTTTCCCCCGTTCGCTTTCCTTCCACGAGTCATTGCTCAGATCAAGCAGGAGAGGGCGTCAGTGATTCTCATAGCACCGGCGTGGCCTCGCAGGTTCAGGTATGCAGACCAAGTAGGAAATGTCATCTTGTCCTCCTTGGAGACTACCTCTGAGGAAGGACTTTCTACTTCAGGGTCCCTTTTTTCATCCACATCGCGTTAGGTTTTCTTCCTAAAGTTGTTTCGGACAGCAATATTAATCATGAGATCGTTGTTCCTCCTTTGTGTCCTAATCCTCCTCCTAAGGAGCGTTTGCTACACAGCCTAGATGTTGTGCGTGCGCTGAAATTCTACTTGCAGTCGACTAAGGGCTTTCACCAGTCTTCTGCTTTGTTTGTTTCTCTGGGAAACGCAAGGGTCAGAAAGCTACGGCTTCTTCTCTTTCTCTTTGGCTGAAGGATATTATTCGTCTGGTTTCTGAAACTGCTGGACAGAAACCTCCTGAGAGAATCACGGCTAATTCCACAAGGTCTGTTTCTTCTTCCTGGGCTTTCATAAATGAAGCTTCGATTTGAAGGCTGCAACTTGGTCTTCTCTGCATACTTTTTCTAAATTTGATACTTTTGCTTCAGCTGAGGCTTCTTTTGGGGGAGAGCTTCTTCAAGCGGTGGTTCTTTCTTTTTAGGTTACCTGTCTTGTCTCTCCCTTATCTGTGTCCTCTAGCTTGGTTATTGATTCCCAACAGTAATTGATGATGATCCGTGGACTCACCGTGTCATTAGAAAAAAAACTAAATTTATGCTTACCTGATGATAAATTTATTTCTTGACACGGCGAGTCCACGGCCCGCCCTGTTTTTTAGACAGTTTTTTTTGTTTATAATCCTCAGGCACCTCTGCACTTTATTTTCTTTCTCTCCTTTCCCTTGGTCGAATGACTTGGGTTTGTGGGAAGGGAAGTGATACTTAACAGCTTTGCTGTTGTGATCTTTGCCTCCTCCTGGCCAGGAGTGATATTTCCAACAGTAATTGATGATGATCCGTGGACTTACCGTGTCAAAAAATAAGTTTCAGGTAAGCATAAATTTCGTGTTTTTTTTTTAAACATTTTATCTTTACTGATAATGAGCCCTGCTCCTGTGCAGGAATCCAATACAGGTATATAGCTGTAGGGGGGTGGGGGGGCTGCTGCTTTTGGAAATGCTGTGCCTTGCTGATATCAAATACATTGTAGATGCAGTTAACCCAGCAGCTAGCTAGCAGAGGGGACTGCAGTTTTAGCCTTTTTGGCAGCCGTGGGGTTTACTGCATCTGCTATGTATTTGATCTTTTTCTCAGAGCAGGAGATTGTGTGGGAGGTTCCATAATGATTACATACCCTAAGTTTCAGACTGCAGACGTCCCTAGGGGGAAATATAAGTAAGTGGCTTTCCCTCCTCTTCACTCTCCTGCATGGGCTCTGCTTTTAGACTTTTATAGATTGATCGGCTGCTACTAAAAGGGAAAATAAAACAGCCATTTTACAAATGTGTGCTAAAAAAAAAAAGTAACCACTAGATGGAGCTGGTTTGCAAGAAATCACATACAAATCAATGCAGTACAGCCACATCTGTGGGAAACAGTGATTGGTAATCGGATGCCGCACAATATGTCAATCAAAAATCCAATATTGCGGGTGGAGGTTTGGAACTTACATTGAGCAGATTAAAAGGTATTATTTGGCGATATTACTCGTATTTTTAAAAGAATGATGAATGAAAGTGCATCTAATTTGTTGTGGCGTTAACGGGTGTCACTATCTTTACATTCACTTTAAGTTGGTTTAGGTCACATTTCTCTAATAGAACTGGGAACATTTGAAAAACCTATAATAGTTTTGCGAAGGTTATCATTTTAATCAGATTTATTGAGAGAGGTGTAGTCCTTTCAAATTTTCTAGCTGGTCTAAAAATTTTCTAATTTATGGTTTGTAGTTGAGCGCTTACTAATGTTTGGGTTTGTGGTTAGCTTGATACCCAAGTATTTTAATTCTTCTTGGATTATTTTAAAGTTGGTACCTAGAGTGTCTCGAGTCTCTGGGATGTAACCAAATCAATTCAGATTTATCTTTGTTTAGCTGATAGCCGGAGATGGCTCCAAATTCCTGGATAAGCCATAATAGTTTTGTTATATTAGATTGTGGGTTAAGATTAAACAAATCCTATCGTCCACGTATAAGGACAAATGTGTTTTGGTGTTACCAATTTTTAGACCTTTTGTTTTTTTTCTTGTATTGCCTGCGCAAGGGGCTCTATTGCGAGGTCAAACAGTAGAGGAGAGAGCGGACAGCCCTGTCTGCTACCTCTGTGTAGCGAGATAGCCGGGGTAACCCTACCGTTGACTATGACAGCCTCTATTGGATCTCGGTATATATTTTGGGTTGTCTGAAAGACATTCCCGCTAAACCTGAAATGTTCTAAGGTTAGTAAAAGGTATTTCCATAAAATTTTGTCGAAAGCTTTTTCGGCATCAAGAGCCAACAAGCAGATGTGGTTTGCTTCGACAATTGTGGGGCATTGTGATTTTTTCAAAAATAAGATAAAACCAGTTGAACTTTCCTAATATTTGTAATTGAAGATCTACCCTGTACAAAACCTGTTTGATCGTTGTGTACTAGAGTAGGTAATACTAAACTAATTCTGTTGGCCAGGATGTTCATTAACAGCTTGTTATCGGTATTGAGTAGAGATATTGGGCAATATGATTCTGGTTTGAGTGAATGTCTTCCTGATTTGAGTATTATGCTAATATGGGCTTCTGTAAATCTTTGGTCAGGGTACTGGAAATTTTAGCTTTCAATAATTTATATAATTTGTCCGGCAAGCCATCAGGACCAGGGGTTTTACTAAGAGGTGCATTCTGTATTGCCTCAGCAACCTCCTCTACTGTAATGGGTGAATTTAAGGAATCCAGCTGATCTTCTGTAAGTATTGGGAGTTTTAATCCTTCCCAGAATCTATATTTAATTGACTAGTTTCTTGAGGGCTATACAGGGAAGCGTAATAGTCAGTGAAGACTTTTTGTTTTTCCTCAGGCTGTGAGACATTTCGATCGCCTGAGTTTATTATTGTGATTATGTTGGGTGGTCTAGTTAGCTTCGTTAAGGTTGCGAGGGATCGACTGGTTTTGTTAGCGAACCTATAAAACAGTGTTTGTGACTCTTACAGATTTCTGTAGCAGAAAATATCTCTGGCAGTTTTGATCTTTCGAAATTTACTTGAGTGGGGGGGGGGGGTATTTATTTTGGGCATTCATCAATTGCCTTAATAGTAGGTCTTCCTTAGCTGTGTTTCTCTTATACTTTTTTTTTTCTTGTTTTGGCAAATAGTTGCAGTGAATAACTTTGCACTGATTCTGGTAGTCCAACAATCAGCAGATTTTCCTGCGTGGCCTGTTTTCCAAGTCATCCAGTTGTGCTCTTAGTTCTATGTTCTGTTTCTGCAGTTGAGTTAGTCATGGAGACCTCGCGGTGGCAATCTTCATGTTCAGAGACATGGTGCTCAACGTGGGTGAGCCTTCTGGAGAATTGTTTGAAATCTGCAGATAGAGATTCAACCCCAGTTTGTAGTTCTATCTTGGGAAGAAATAGTGCAAAGAGCTGATTTACTATAGGATGTGTATCTCGCAAGGCATGCGTTTCATCAGGAGAGAATGTAATCATCAGCTTGATAACTTAACAGCTTAACTCTTATCTCTGTATTTTTGTTTTTTTACGCCATACTGTCTGTCATCTTATAAAAGTTGTTTTATTTCTGTAGTATTTCTGCATACAGTGGCACAATATGTCAGGGTTATTGTAGCTCCACAGAGTATATCTCACAGTTCCTTTCTGGAAGACAATTAGTATTAAGTAAAATAATGAAAATATCCAGCTAACTTGCTCCAGTGATTAAAGTTATTCAGTACTGACACATTGCATAAATTAGGTATGAGCAGCATCATTAGCCTAGTGGCAGGTTTTTAACATATAGAACCAAAAGAAAAAATATAAAGCAATTCGCTCTTTGTAAGTTAGTAAGTAATACAACAAGGAAACTAAGTATAAAAATAAAATAAAAAATGTGATAAAACAAAAACAGTACACAGAATATAATTTTCTATTAGAGGAATTAAACTCTGGATGTTAAATCCTTAGGCAGACAACTTGACCACTACTCTATCAGTTCCCACTAATGTTTTACATGTATTTAAAAGTGATACTCTATGTAAGTGATACAACAAACCAAATAAAAAATGTGATTAAACAAGCACAGTGCATAGATAGAAAAGCAAAAAATAGACTTAAATTATAATTCACAACAGATGTAGAAAGTCCACTTTATTTTCTTGATTTCTTCTGTTATAATAATGTTTTAGGGTGGTTTCCTCAAAAAGATAAAAACATAGACATAGTGCAAAAAAGTTAACATATAAAATGATATCCCAATCCGAATGAACGGTACTTACATGGGGGAGAGCTTCTATAGCTCTAAGTTATAGATGTTATTTAAAATTCTACTGGTATAGACCAGAACATGTATTTCAAGGATTTATTTCAACATTAAAAATGTATATGTATAAAAACAGATAAAATACAAACAAATCTTAGTCAGGCACAGATTTCAATCAAGGGAAATGCACACAGGCAGCGTGTATTAGATTTGTAAACTTTAGAGGGACTGGTCTTTTCAAAGTAATTTTAGTTTACCTTTAGTCACTACAACGCTCTATATTTGTAACCGGGCAATGTTCAATTCATCTGCTTATGCCGCTTTGTGAATAATTATCTTCTCCAACGTACATTTCCTTGCTCTCGTAGACTTTTTCAAGGTTTTTAGCATGTGCGTGGACAGAGAGGTATTGGAGGGCGGTACATGTGAATGTAGGTCAGTTCATATAGGCTTCTATGTGGTCATAAAGCGTTTCAGGAAACTTCTAATGGTATAAAAAATATGCAGATGCATCACCTGATGGCAGCAGAGAATAATCTGAAATGGTCTCTTGGAGATTGGTACTATGCTTGTAGTTCCGAAAGTTTTACTCAGAGGGTAAACACTCAGCAGAATATAGGGGATGTTTATCTCTCTTCCTACTGCAGCATGGTTGTATACAATCATTATGATAGTAATGTTATGGCAGGGACACTTCTCAAAGACCCCACAGTAGTGTTCTGCACTTTGTTTAAGCGCTATAGAGTGAGTAAGCAGCATGTACACTGTGGATCAGTTATCAATTGTGAGAGACCTTGTATGCAATAAGATATGTTACCCCTCATTTGCAGTAGTGTGTCACAGTGACGCTCAGGGTATTATTACCGAGCCAAACATAGAGCTTGTAGACGCATGTGAGTCCAGTGCGCTTGTAGCACCCTTTAGCTGCAGTATTGAGTCTCTCTCTCTCTCTCTCTCTCTCTCTCTCTCTCTCTCTCTATATCTATATATATATCTATATATATATATATATATATATATATATATATATATATATATATATATATATATTTCTTTCATGTAATTAGCAAGAGTCCATGAGCTAGTGACGTATGGGATATACATTCCTACCAGGAGGGGCAAAGTTTCACAAACCACAAAATGCCTATAAATACACCCCTCACCACACCCACAATTCAGTTTTACAAACTTTGCCTCCGATGGAGGTGGTGAAGTAAGTTTGTGCTAGATTCTACGTTGATATGCGCTCCGCAGCAAGTTGGGGCCCGGTTTTCCTCTCAGCGTGCAGTGAATGTCAGAGGGATGTGAGGAGTATTGCCTATTTGAATGCAGTGATCTCCTTCTAAGGGGTCTATTTCATAGGTTCTCTGTTATCGGTCGTAGAGATTCATCTCTTACCTCCCTTTTCAGATCGACGATATACTCTTATATATACCATTACCTCTACTGATTCTCGTTTCAGTACTGGTTTGGCTATCTACTATATGTAGATGAGTGTCCTGGGGTAAGTAAGTCTTATTTTTTGTGACACTCCTAGCTATGGTTGGGCACTTTGTTTATAAAGTTCTAAATATATGTATTCAAACATTTATTTGCCTTGACTCAGAATGTTCAACTTTCCTTATTTTTCAGACAGTCAGTTTCATATTTGGGATAATGCATTTTAATTTAACATTTTTTCTTACCTTAAAATTTGACTTTTTCCCTGTGGGCTGTTAGGCTCGCGGGGGCTGAAAATGCTTCATTTTATTGCGTCATTCTTGGCGCGGACTTTTTTGGCGCAAAAATTCTATTTCCGTTTCCGGCGTCATACGTGTCGCCGGAAGTTGCGTCACTTTTTGACGTTATTTTGCGCCAAAAATGTCGGCGTTCCGGATGTGGCGTCATTTTTGGCGCCAAAAAGCATTTAGTCGCCAAATAATGTGGGCGTCTTATTTGGCGCGAAAAAATATGGGCGTCACTCTTGTCTCCACATTATTTCAGTCTCATTTTTTATTGCTTCTGGTTGCTAGAAGCTTGTTCTTTGGCATTTTTTCCCATTCCTGAAACTGTCATTTAAGGAATTTGATCAATTTTGCTTTATATATATGTTTTTTCTCTTACATATTGCAAGATGTCTCACGTTGCATCTGAGTCAGAAGATACTACAGGAAAATCGCTGTCAAGTGCTGAATCTACCAAAGCTAAGTGTATCTGCTGTAAACTTTTGGTAGCTATTTCTCCAGCTGTTGTTTGTATTGATTGTCATGACAAACTTGTTAAAGCAGATAATATTTCCTTTAGTAAAGTACCATTGCCTGTTGCAGTTCCTTCAACATCTAAGGTGCAGAATGTTCCTGATAATATAAGAGATTTCTTTCATGTAATTAACAAGAGTCCATGAGCTAGTGACGTATGGGATATACATTCCTACCAGGAGGGGCAAAGTTTCCCAAACCTTAAAATGCCTATAAATACACCCCTCACCACACCCACAAATCAGTTTTACAAACTTTGCCTCCAAGGGAGGTGGTGAAGTAAGTTTGTGCTAGATTCTACGTTGATATGCGCTCCGCAGCAAGTTGGAGCCCGGTTTTCCTCTCAGCGTGCAGTGAATGTCAGAGGGATGTGAAGAGAGTATTGCCTATTGAATGCAGTGATCTCCTTCTACGGGGTCTATTTCATAAGGTTCTCTGTTATCGGTCGTAGAGATTCATCTCTTACCTCCCTTTTCAGATCGACGATATACTCTTATATTTACCATTTCCTCTACTGATTCTCGTTTCAGTACTGGTTTGGCTTTCTACAAACATGTAGATGAGTGTCCTGGGGTAAGTAAGTCTTATTTTCTGTGACACTCTAAGCTATGGTTGGGCACTTTATTTATAAAGTTCTAAATATATGTATTCAAACATTTATTTGCCTTGACTCAGAATGTTCAACTTTCCTTATTTCCAGACAGTCAGTTTCATATTTGGGATTATGCATTGAATTATCATATTTTTTCTTACCTCAAAAATTTGACTTTTTTCCCTGTGGGCTGTTAGGCTCGCGGGGGCTGAAAATGCTTCATTTTATTGCGTCATTCTTGGCGCGGACTTTTTTGGCGCAAAAATTCTTTTCCGTTTCCGGCGTCATACGTGTCGCCGGAAGTTGCGTCATTTTTTGACGTTATTTTGCGTCAAAAATGTCGGCGTTCTGGATGTGGCGTCATTTTTGGCGCCAAAAGCATTTAGGCGCCAAATAATGTGGGCGTCTTTTTTGGCGCTAAAAAATATGGGCGTCATTTTTGTCTCCACATTATTTAAGTCTCATTATTTATTGCTTCTGGTTGCTAGAAGCTTGTTCACTGGCATTTTTTTCCCATTCCTGAAACTGTCATTTAAGGAATTTGATCAATTTTGCTTTATATGTTGTTTTTTTCTTTTACATATTGCAAGATGTTCCACGTTGCAACTGAGTCAGAAGTTACTACAGGAAAATCACTGCACAGTGCTGGAGCTACCAAGCTAAGTCTGCTATAAACTTTTGGTATCTGTTTCTCCAGCTGTTATTTGTATTGCATGTCATGTCAAACTTATTAATGCAGATAAAATTTCCTTTAGTACTGTTACATTACCTGTTGCTGTCCGTCAACATCTAATTTTCAGAGTGTTCCTGATAACATAAGAGATTTTATTTTTTAAATCCATTAAGAAGGCTATGTCTGTTATTTCTCCTTCTAGTATACATAAAAGTCTTTTAAAACTTCTCTTTTTTTCAGATGAATTTTTAAATGAACATCATCATTCTGATACTGATAATGGTTCTTCTGGTTCAGAGGTTTCTGTCTCAGAGGTTGATGCTGATAAATCTTTGTATTTGTTCAAGATGGAATTTATTCGTTCTTTACTTAAAGAAGTGTTATTTGCATTAGAAATAGAGGATTCTGGTCCTCTTGATACTAAATGTAAACGTTTAAATAAGGTTTTTAAATCTCCTGTAGTTATTCCAGAAGTGTTTTATCTCCCTGATGCTATTTCTGAAGTAATTTCCAGGGAATGGAATAATTTGGGTAATTTATTTACTCCTTCTAGACGTTTAAGCAAATTATATCCTGTGCCATCTGACAGATTAGAGTTTGTTGGGACAAAAATCCCTAAGGTTATGGGGCTGTCTCTACTCCTGCTAATGTACTACTATTCCTATGGCAGATAGTACTTCATTTAAGGATCCTTTAGATAGGAAAATTGAATCCTTTCTAAGAAAAGCTTACTTATGTTCAGGTAATCTTCTTAGACCTGCTATATTTTTAGCGGATGTTGCTGCAGCTTCAACTTTTTTGGTTAGAAGCTTTAGCGCAACAAGTAACAGATCTTAATTTTATAGCATTATTATTATTCTATAACATGCTAATAATTTTATTGGTGATACCATCTTTTGATATCATTAGAGTTGATGTCAGGTATATGTCTCTAGCTATTTTAGCTAGAAAAGCTTTATGGATTAAACTTGGAATGCTGACATGTCTTCTAAGTCAACTTTGCTTTCCCTTTCTTTCCAGGGTAAATAATCTTTTCGTTCCTTTCCTCACAACAAGGAACAAAAGCCTGATCCTTCTTCCTCAGGAGCGGTATCAGTTTGGAAACTATTTCCAGTTTGGAATATATCCAAGCCTTATAGAAACCTATAGCCAGCTCCTAAGTACCTATGAAGGTGCGGCCCTTATTCCAGCTCAGCTGGTATGGGGCAGATTACGTTTTCTTCAAAGAAATTTGGATCAATTCCGTTCTTAATCTCTGGTTTCAGAAACATTGTTTCAGAAAGGTACAGAATTGGCTTCAAGTTAAGGCCTCCTGCTAAGAGATTCTTTTCTTTCCCGTGTCCCAATTGACACAGCAAGGCTCAGCATTTCTGAAATGTGTTTCAGATCTAGAGTTGGCTGGAGTATTTATGCCAGTTCCAGTTCTGGAACAGGGGCTGGGGTTTTATTTTATCTCTTCATTGTACCAAAGAAGGTCAATTCCTTCAGACCAGTTCTGGATCTATCATTATTGAATCGTTATGTTAGGATACCAACATTCAAGATGGTTACTGTAGGACTATCCTGCCTTTTGTTTAGCAAGGG
Organism: Bombina bombina; assembly: GCF_027579735.1. Taxonomy (NCBI): domain Eukaryota; kingdom Metazoa; phylum Chordata; class Amphibia; order Anura; family Bombinatoridae; genus Bombina; species Bombina bombina. Next base: position 340,978,496 of record NC_069499.1, on the reverse strand, counting down.
CATTATATGTCTACAATAGATTTACAGGATGTGTATCTGCATATTCCGATTCATCCAGATCACTTTTAGTGTCTGAGATTCTCTTTTTAGACAAGCATTACCAGTTTTGTGGCTCTACTTTTGGCCTAGCCTCAGTTCCAAGAATTTTTTTCAAAGGTTCTCGGTGCCCTTCTTTCTGTAATCAGAGAATAGGGTTTTGGTATTTCCTTATTTGGACGATATCTTGGTACTTGCTCAGTCTTCTCATTTTCGAAGAATCTCATACGAATCGACTTGTGTTGTTTCTTCAAGTTCATGGTTGGAGGATCAATTTACTAATCAGTTTATTGATTCCTCAGACAAGGGTAACCTTTTTAGGTTTCTAGATAAATTCAGTGTCTATGACTCTGTCCTTGTCAGACAAGAGAAGTTTAACATTGATATCAGCTTGTCAAAACCTTCAGTCACAATCATTCCCTTTGGTAGCCTTATGCATGGAAATGTTGGATCTTAGGACTGCCGCATCAGATGCGATCTCCTTTGCTCGTTTTCACATGCGACCTCTTCAGCTCTGTATGCTGAACCAATGGTGCAGGGATTACTCAAAGATTTCTCAATTAATATCTTTAAAACGATTTTACGACACTCTCTGACATGGTGGACAGATCACCATCGTTTAGTTCAGGGGGCTTCTTTGTTCTTCCGACCTGGACTATAATCTCAACAGATTCAAGTCTTACAGGTTGGGGAGCTGTGTGGGGGTCTCTGACGGCACAAGGGGTTTGGGAATCTCAGGAGGTGAGATTTCCGATCAATATTTTGGAACTCCGTGCAATTTTCAGAGCTCTTCAGTCTTGGCCTCTTCTGAAGAGAGAGTTGTTCATTGTTTTCAGATAAGACATTGTCACAACTGTGGCATACATCAATCATCAAGGAGGGACTCACAGTCCTCTGGCTATGAAAGAAGTATCTCGAATTTTGGTTTGGGCGGAATCCAGCTCCTGTCTAATCTCTGCGGTTTATATCCCAGGTATGGACAATTGGAAAGCGGATTATCTCAGTCGCCAAACGTTGCATCCGGGCGAATGGTCTCTTCACCCAGAGGTATTTCTTCAGATTGTTCAAATGTGGGAACTTCCAGAAATAGTTCTGATGGCTTCTCATCTAAACAAGAAACTTCCCAGGTATCTGTCCAGATCCCGGGATCCTCAGGCGGAGGCAGTGGATGCATTTTCACTTCCTTGGAAGTATCATCCTGCCTATATCTTTCCGCCTCTAGTTCTTCTTCCAAGAGTAATCTCCAAGATTCTGAAGGAATGCTCGTTTGTTCTGCTGGTAGCTCCGGCATGGCCTCACAGGTTTTGGTATGCGGATCTTGTCCGGATGGCCTCTTGCCAACCGTGGACTCTTCCGTTAAGACCAGACCTTTTGTCTCAAGGTCCTTTTTTCCATCAGGATCTGAAATCCTTAAATTTAAAGGTATGGAGATTGAACGCTTGATTCTTGGTCAAAGAGGTTTCTCTGACTCTGTGATTAATACTATGTTACAGGCTCGTACATCTGTATCCAGAGAGATATATTATAGAGTCTGGAAGACTTATATTTCTTGGTGTCTTTCTCATCATTTTTCTTGGCATTCTTTTAGAATACCGAGAATATTACAGTTTCTTCAGGATGGTTTAGATAAGGGTTTGTCCGCAAGTTCCTTGAAAGGTCAAATCTCTGCTCTTTCTGTTCTTTTTCACAGAAAGATTGCTATTCTTCCTGATATTCATTGTTTTGTACAAGCTTTGGTTTGTATAAAGCCTGTCATTAAGTCAATTTCTCCTTCTTGGAGTTTGAATTTGGTTCTGGGGGCTCTTCAAGCTCCTCCATTTGAACCTATGCATTCATTGGATATTAATTACTTTCTTGGAAAGTTTTGTTCCTTTTGGCCATCTCTTCTGCCAGAAGAGTTTCTGAATTATCTGCTCTTTCTTATGAGTCTCCTTTTCTGATTCTTCATCAGGATAAGGCGGTGTTGCGAACTTCTTTTGAATTTTTACCTAAAGTTGTGAATTCCAACAACATTAGTAGAGAAATTGTGGTTCCTTCATTATGTCCTAATCCTAAGAATTCTAAGGAGAAATCGTTGCATTCTTTGGATGTTGTTAGAGCTTTAAAATATTATGTTGAAGCTACGAAATCTTTCTGTAAGACTTCTAGTCTATTTGTTATCTTTTCCGGTTCTAGGAAAGGCCAGAAAGCTTCTGCCATTTCTTTGGCATCTCGGTTGAAATCTTGAATTCATCTTGCCTATGTTGAGTCGGGTAAAATTCCGCCTCAGAGAATTACAGCTCATTCTACTAGGTCAGTATCTACTTCCTGGGCGTTTAGGAATGAAGCTTCGGTTGACCAGATCTGCAAAGCAGCAACTTGGTCCTCTTTGCATACTTTTACTAAATTCTACCATTTTGATGTATTTTCTTCTTCTGAAGCAGTTTTTGGTAGAAAAGTTCTTCAGGCAGCGGTTTCAGTTTGAATCTTCTGCTTATGTTTTTTGTTAAACTTTATTTTGGGTGTGGATTATTTTCAGCAGGAATTGGCTGTCTTTATTTTATCCCTCCCTCTCTAGTGACTCTTGTGTGGAAAGATCCACATCTTGGGTAGTCATTATCCCATACGTCACTAGCTCATGGACTCTTGTTAATTACATGAAAGAAAACATAATTTATGTAAGAACTTACCTGATAAATTCATTTCTTTCATATTAACAAGAGTCCATGAGGCCCACCCTTTTTTGGGGTGGTTATGATTTTTTTGTATAAAGCACAATTATTCCAATTCCTTATTTTATATGCTTCGCACTTTTTTTCTTATCACCCCACTTCTTGGCTATTCGTTAAACTGATTTGTGGGTGTGGTGAGGGGTGTATTTATAGGCATTTTAAGGTTTGGGAAACTTTGCCCCTCCTGGTAGGAATGTATATCCCATACGTCACTAGCTCATGGACTCTTGTTAATATGAAAGAAATGAATTTATCAGGTAAGTTCTTACATAAATTATGTTTTTGTTTCTGAATCCATAAAGAAGGCTATGTCTGTTATTTCTCCTTCTAGTAAACATAAAAAATCTTTTAAAACTTCTCTCCCTACAGATGAATTTTTAACTGAACATCATCATTCTGTTTCTGATGATTCCTCTGGTTCAGAGGATTCTGTCTCAGAGGTTGATGCTGATAAATCTTCATATTTATTTAAAATGGAATTTATTCGTTCTTTACTTAAAGAAGTCCTGATTGCTTTAGAAATAGAGGATTCTGGTCCTCTTGATACTAAATCTAAACGTTTAAATAAGGTTTTTAAAACTCCTGTAGTTATTCCAGAAGTTTTTCCTGTCCCTGATGCTATTTCTGCAGTAATTTCCAAAGAATGGGATAATTTGGGTAATTCATTTACTCCTTCTAAACGTTTTAAGCAATTATATCCTGTGCCGCCTGACAGATTAGAATTTTGGGACAAGATCCCTAAAGTTGATGGGGCTATTTCTACCCTTGCTAAACGTACTACCATTCCTACGTCAGATGGTACTTCGTTTAAGGATCCTCTAGATAGGAAAATGGAGTCCTTTCTAAGAAAAGCTTATCTGTGTTCAGGTAATCTTCTTAGACCTGCTATATCTTTGGCTGATGTTGCTGCAGCTTCAACTTTTTGGTTGGAAACTTTAGCGCAACAAGTAACACATCGTGATTCTCATGATATTATTATTCTTCTTCAACATGCTAATAATTTTATCTGTGATGCCATTTTTGATATTATCAGAGTTGATGTCAGGTTTATGTCTCTAGCTATTTTAGCTAGAAGAGCTTTATGGCTTAAAACTTGGAATGCTGATATGGCTTCTAAATCAACTTTACTTTCCATTTCTTTCCAGGGTAACAAATTATTTGGTTCTCAGTTGGATTCCATTATTTCAACTGTTACTGGTGGGAAAGGAACTTTTTTACCACAGGATAAAAAATCTAAAGGTAAAAACAGGGCTAATAATCGTTTTCGTTCCTTTCGTTTCAACAAAGAACAAAAGCCTGATCCTTCATCCTCAGGAGCAGTTTCAGTTTGGAGACCATCTCCAGTCTGGAATAAATCCAAGCCAGCTAGAAAGGCAAAGCCTGCTTCTAAGTCCACATGAAGGTGCGGCCCTCATTCCAGCTCAGCTGGTAGGGGGCAGGTTACGTTTTTTCAAAGAAATTTGGGTCAATTCTGTTCACAATCTTTGGATTCAGAGCATTGTTTCAGAAGGGTACAGAATTTGTTTCAAGTTGAGACCTCCTGCAAAGAGATTTTTTCTTTCCCGTGTCCCAGTAAATCCAGTAAAAGCTCAAGCATTTCTGAAATGTGTTTCAGATCTAGAGTTGACTGGAGTAATTATGCCAGTTCCAGTTTCGGAACAGGGGATGGGGTTTTATTCAAATCTCTTCATTGTACCAAAGAAGGAGAATTCCTTCAGACCAGTTCTGGATCTAAAAATATTGAATCGTTATGTAAGGATACCAACATTCAAGATGGTAACTGTAAGGACTATCTTACCTTTTGTTCAGCAAGGGAATTATATGTCCACAATAGATTTACAGGATGCATATCTGCATATTCCGATTCATCCAGATCACTATCAGTTTCTGAGATTCTCTTTCCTAGACAAGCATTACCAGTTTGTGGCTCTGCCGTTTGGCCTAGCTACAGCTCCAAGAATTTTTACAAAGGTTCTCGGTGCCCTGCTGTCTGTAATCAGAGAACAGGGTATTGTGGTATTTCCTTATTTGGACGATATCTTGGTACTTGCTCAGTCTTTACATTTAGCAGAATCTCATACGAATCGACTTGTGTTGTTTCTTCAAGATCATGGTTGGAGGATCAATTTACCAAAAAGTTCTTTGATTCCTCAGACAAAGGTAACCTTTCTGGGTTTCCAGATGGATTCAGTGTCCATGACTCTGTCTTTAACAGACAAGAGACGTTTAAAATTGATTATAGCTTGTCGAAACCTTCAGTCACAATCATTCCCTTCGGTAGCCTTATGCATGGAAATTCTAGGTCTTATGACTGCTGCATCGGACGCAATCCCCTTTGCTCGTTTTCACATGCGACCTCTTCAGCTCTGTATGCTGAAGCAATGGTGCAAGGATTACACGAAGATATCTCAATTAATATCTTTAAAACCGATTGTTCGACACTCTCTAACATGGTGGACAGATCACCATCGTTTAATTCAGGGGGCTTCTTTTGTGCTTCCGACCTGGACTGTAGTTTCAACAGATGCAAGTCTCACAGGTTGGGGAGCTGTGTGGGGATCTCTGACGGCACAAGGAGTTTGGGAATCTCAGGAGGTGAGATTACCGATCAATATTTTGGAACTCCGGGCAATTTTCAGAGCTCTTCAGTTTTGGCCTCTTCTGAAGAGAGAATCGTTCATTTGTTTTCAGACAGACAATGTCACAACTGTGGCATACATCAATCATCAAGGAGGGACTCACAGTCCTCTGGCTATGAAAGAAGTATCTCGAATTTTGGTTTGGGCGGAATCCAGCTCCTGTCTAATCTCTGCGGTTCATATTCCAGGTGTAGACAATTGGGAAGCGGATTATCTCAGTCGCCAAACGTTGCATCCGGGCGAATGGTCTCTTCACCCAGAGGTATTTCTTCAGATTGTTCAAATGTGGGAACTTCCAGAAATAGATCTGATGGCGTCCCATCTAAACAAGAAACTTCCCAGGTATCTGTCCAGATCCCGGGATCCTCAGGCGGAGGCAGTGGATGCATTATCACTTCCCTGGAAGTATCATCCTGCCTATATCTTTCCGCCTCTAGTTCTTCTTCCAAGAGTAATCTCCAAGATTCTGAAGGAATGCTCGTTTGTTCTCCTGGTAGCTCCGGCATGGCCTCACAGGTTTTGGTATGCGGATCTTGTCCGGATGGCCTCTTGCCAACCGTGGACTCTTCCGTTAAGACCAGACCTTCTGTCACAAGGTCCTTTTTTCCATCAGGATCTGAAATCCTTAAATTTAAAGGTATGGAGATTGAACGCTTGATTCTTAGTCAAAGAGGTTTCTCTGACTCTGTGATTAATACTATGTTACAGGCTCGTAAATCTGTATCTCGAGAGATATATTATAGAGTCTGGAAGACTTATATTTCTTGGTGTCTTTCTCATCATTTTTCCTGGCATTCTTTTAGAATACCGAGAATTTTACAGTTCCTTCAGGATGGTTTAGATAAGGGTTTGTCCGCAAGTTCTTTGAAAGGACAAATCTCTGCTCTTTCTGTTCTTTTTCACAGAAAGATTGCTATTCTTCCTGATATTCATTGTTTTGTACAAGCTTTGGTTCGTATAAAACCTGTCATTAAGTCAATTTCTCCTCCTTGGAGTTTGAATTTGGTTCTGGGAGCTCTTCAAGCTCCTCCGTTTGAACCTATGCTTTCATTGGACATTAAATTACTTTCTTGGAAAGTTTTGTTCCTTTTGGCCATCTCTTCTGCCAGAAGAGTTTCTGAATTATCTGCTCTTTCTTGTGAGTCTCCTTTTCTGATTTTTCATCAGGATAAGGCGGTGTTGCGAACTTCTTTTGAATTTTTACCTAAAGTTGTGAATTCCAACAACATTAGTAGAGAAATTGTGGTTCCTTCATTATGTCCTAATCCTAAGAATTCTAAGGAGAAATCGTTGCATTCTTTAGATGTTGTTAGAGCTTTGAAATATTATGTTGAAGCTACGAAATCTTTTCGTAAGACTTCTAGTCTATTTGTTATCTTTTCCGGTTCTAGAAAAGGCCAGAAAGCTTCTGCCATTTCTTTGGCATCTTGGTTGAAATCTTTAATTCATCTTGCTTATGTTGAGTCGGGTAAGACTCCGCCTCAGAGAATTACAGCTCATTCTACTAGGTCAGTTTCTACTTCCTGGGCGTTTGGGAATGAAGCTTCGGTTGACCAGATCTGCAAAGCAGCTACTTGGTCCTCTTTGCATACTTTTACTAAATTCTACCATTTTGATGTATTTTCTTCTTCTGAAGCAGTCTTTGGTAGAAAAGTACTTCAGGCAGCGGTTTCAGTTTGAATCTTCTGCTTATGTTTTTCGTTAAACTTTATTTTGGGTGTGGATTTTTCAGCAGGAATTGGCTGTCTTTATTTTATCCCTCCCTCTCTAGTGACTCTTGTGTGGAAAGATCCACTTCTTGGGTAGTCATTATCCCATACGTCACTAGCTCATTCACTCTTGCTAATTACATGAAAGAAAACATAATTTATGTAAGAACTTACCTGATAAATTCATTTCTTTCATATTAGCAAGAGTCCATGAGGCCCGCCCTTTTTTTGTGGTGGTTATGATTTTGTATAAAGCACAATTATCCAATTCCTTATTTTATATGCTTTCGCACTTTTTTTCTTATCACCCCACTTCTTGGCTATTCGTTAAACTGAATTGTGGGTGTGGTGAGGGGTGTATTTATAGGCATTTTGAGGTTTGGGAAACTTTGCCCCTCCTGGTAGGAATGTATATCCCATACGTCACTAACTCATGGACTCTTGCTAATATGAAAGAAATGAATTTATCAGGTAAGTTCTTACATAAATTATGTTATATATATATATATATATTACATTGCATTCACTGGCCTTTTGAAAAAACGTGCCTTTAATGTGACGTTTAGGGGACCGTATCCCCTTTCTCAACATTTAAAATTAGGGGGAGGTAAAAAGTGAGTTTAGAATCCTCCACTGCGCACAAAATATAGAGAAGGTAACTCATTGTGTTGTTCATTAACAAATCTAGACAGGCCAGAAGGCTTGTTTTTCCCACAGAAAACCTCTGAATTACATTGTTTCCAATGCAGCAAAGGATTCTGGGTAAGATATGCAAATGAGGTTCACAACAGCAGATTCCCTTTACACTAAAGCATCGCTGTTCACACAGCTTATAAGCTTAGCTAGGGTTAGTGCAGTGATTCATAACTAGTAGTGATTCAAACCGTCTCCCAGCTGATGAGTGACAAAAACCACAAAACAGTCCTATAACTTTTTCAATAAAATGTTTATTTAACACTACAGAATCTTACTGTACATGTTTATCAATGTCCAGTTCACTCTTGGAGCATAAAAATTAACACTTCTAATTAGAGGAAAAATATAAAAATAAAAAAACTTGTTGTGCACTGCACCACTATGTGCTTCTACTGATGATTGATGATCTATCTTCTGAGAATCTACACTTGACTCTACTAAATTATATATTAAATCTAGTAAGTAACTCTATATATCATTCATTCTCTATAATCTATCTACTAGATAGATGATAGAGAGAGAGCAGTACGTAGTAGATATTTTTTATATATATTTTGGTAACATGTTGAATATATTATATTTTACAGATCACTTCACAATACATCCTACAAGCAACCCTTAATGAACATTTAAAAATAAAATATATTGTATTATTGTAATATGTAATCAAACTCAATGTTGAGCGTCACAGAAGTTTAAAAAAAATCAGTAAGAAGTTTTTTTTTTTTTTTTTTTTACAATATTCACTTTATTGCTCACAACTTTGGGCTGTCCCACCGCTTGACCACCGCCACAACACTCCCAGATGATTCCCACACACTCTTCAGTCTCTTCCAAAATTGCCGTTTTGCAGGCATTCTCTGGTCCGCCTCTCATCCTCCCTCTCCGCCTCCGTTTTTCGTGTATGTATATATATATATATATATATATATATATATATATATATATATATATATATATATATATATTATGTGTGTGTGTGTATATATATATATATATATATATATATATTATGTGTGTATGTGTATATATATATATATATATATATATATATATATATTGTGTGTGTATATAGATATATACTGTATGTGTGTGTGTGTATATAGATTTATATTTAATAAAAAATATTTGTAGGATAATTATTTTCTGCTCTCTTCTGACTCCTTTAACCAGCAAAACTAATGGTTTATTTTTTTTTTTATTTTTTTTTTTTTCAGGATTCTTATTCTGCATTTAAAACGATATAGTTTTAATGTAGTTCTGTCTCTCAATAATAAAGTGGTCCAGCAAGTGGTCATCCCTCGATACCTTACACTCTCGTCTCACTGCACAGAAAGCACACGCCCTCCACTGTCCTTGGGTTGGAATGCTCAAACTGCAATGTAGGTCTGGGTTAACATTTCTTGTAAATACAAATGTGCATCAGTCTTGCCTAATTTAACAATAATGCTGGAAATGTCTGCTAGTAAGCTTTCACATCTAGCTCATTATTTTTTTTTCTTCTATTTTTTTTTGGAGTAATTTTTGTTTTTATTCATTGTAATCTGATATGCAGTTCACGACCACTGAAAGTTTCACAAATGGTGAATGCCAGCACAGTGACAACATTAAATTCAGTTAGGTAAGTGGCCCTGCACAGTAATTTTGTAACCTGTTGGATAATCAATTGTTAAGGTGTTGCTCTTTTGTAAACCTAATTTTATGTATATTTGTTAAGTATATTAAATATATGAACTGTAACTCTCTTGTAATTGTTTGTATTAAATGTGAGGCGTTTTTCTTGTTTATATGCATGCAACTACGTTTTGTTTTTTTTTTTTTATGTATAATGGTTAGGAAGCACACATTGAAGTCCACAAGTGTATTAACCACATGCCTTGACTCAGAAAGTGACGATGAACCACTCAAGCGGTGTGTTTCTCACAGCCAGAGAGTTTGTGATGTGCAAGTACGAGAACAGCAGATAGTAGTAGATCATATCAAGGTAAGAATTACATTTTTATTTTATTTTTTTGAGGGGGGGGGGATTGGGTTTTAGAATGTGAACTCTCAATTACAGATGGAGTGGAAATGCATTAAATGAATACCCTCTTATATTTTTTTTTTTTTTTAATGAGAACACGTGGTTACAAGACATTTTCTGTTGTCTTTCTATAGAATAACAAAGCAACCAAGAGTAAACATTTTCTCCAACATTGGTGTGTCCGGTCCACGGCGTCATCCATATAGTCCCTCCTAGGCTCCGCCCACCCCAGTCATTCTCTTTGCCGTTGCACAGGCAACATCTCCACGGAGATGGTTAAGAGTATGTGGTGTTTAGTTGTAGTTTTTTTATTCTACTATCAAGAGTTTATTTTAAAATAGTGCTGGTATGTACTATTTACTCTGAAACAGAAAAAGATGAAGAATTCTGTTTGTGAGAGGAAGATGATTTTAGCAGACAGTAACTAAAATCGTTTGCTGTTTCCACATAGGACTGTTGAGATGAAGTAACTTCAGTTGGGGGAAACAGTTAGCAGACTTTTCTGCTTAAGGTATGACTAGCCATATTTCTAACAAGACTGTGTAATGCTGGAAGGCTGTCATTTCCCCTCATGGGGACCGGTAAGCCATTTTCTTAGTCTCAAACAGAATAAAGGGCTTAATATGGGCTATAAAACTGGTAGACACTTTTATGGGCAAAATCGATTGCTTTATTTGGGCATTTTATGCTGGTTTATGCTGGTAATTCACACTTATAAACTTGGGGAACGTTTTTTTAACGTCAGGCACTGTGTTAGACTCCTTTTCCAGTCCGGAAGGGTCTTCCCAGTTGTAGGCTGAGCCTCATTTTCGCGCCATTACTGCGCAGTTACTTTTGAGAGCAAGACATGCAGATGCATGTGTGAGGATCTGAAAGTAGTTGGAAAAGTTCCTAGAAGGCTTCATTTGGTATCGTATTCCCCCCCTGGGTTTGGTAAAGTCGCAGCAAAAGCTGTAGCTGGGACTGTAGAGGGGTTAAAACTGTAACCAGCTCCGGTATTTTAAGGGTTAAAGCTCTGAAAATTGGTGTGCAATACTTTGAATGCTTTAAGACACTGTGGTGAAAATTTGGTAAATTTTGAACAATTCCTTCATATTTTTTCACATATTCAGTAATAAATTGTGCTCTGTTTGAAATTTAAAGAGACAGTAACGGTTTTGTTTTAAAACGGTTTTTGTGCTTTATTGACAAGTTTAAGCCTGTTTAACATGTCTGTACCTTCAGATAAGCTATGTTCTATATGTATGAAAGTCAATGTGTCTCCCCCTTCAAAATTGTGTGATAATTGTGCCATAACGTCCAAACAAAGTAAGGACAGTACTGCCACAGATAATGAAGTTGCCCAAGATGATTCATCAGATGAAGGGAGTAGACATGGTTCTACATCATCTCCTTCTGTGTCTATACCAGTTTTGCCCATGCATTAGGCCCCTAGTACTTCTAGCGCGCCAATGCTTATTACTATGCAACAATTGACGGCAGTAATGGATAACTCCATAGCAAATATTTTATCCAAAATGCCTGCATATCAGAGAAAGCGCGATTGCTCTGTTTTAAACACTGAAGAGCAAGAGGGCGCTGATAATTGCTCTGTCATACCCTCACACCAATCTGAAGGGGCCATGAGGGAGGTTTTGTCAGATGGGGAAATTTCAGATTCAGGAAAAATTTCTCAACAGGCTGAACCTGATGTTGTGACATTTAAATTTAAATTAGAGCATCTCCGCGCACTGCTTAAGGAGGTGTTATCTACTCTGGATGATTGTGACAACCTGGTCATTCCAGAAAAATTATGCAAGATGGACAAGTTCCTAGAGGTTCCGGTGCACCCAGACGCTTTTCCCATACCCAAGCGGGTGGTGGACATAGTGAATAAGGAGTGGGAGATGCCCGGCATACCTTTTGTCCCCACTCCTATATTTAAGAAATTATTTCCTATGGTCGACCCCAGAAAGGACTTATGGCAGACAGTCCCTAAGGTCGAGGGGGCAGTTTCTACTCTAAACAAGCGCACTACTATTCCTATCGAGGATAATTGTGCTTTCAAAGATCCTATGGATAAAAAATTGGAGGGTTTGCTTAAAAAGATTTTTGTACAGCAAGGTTACCTTCTGCAACCCATTTCATGCATTGTTCCTGTCACTACAGCAGCGTGGTTCTGGTTCGAGGAACTAGAAAAGTCGCTCAGTAGAGAGACTCCATATGAGGAGGTTATGGACAGAGTTCATGCACTTAAGTTGGCTAATTCTTTTATTTTAGATGCCGCTTTGCAATTAGCTAGATTAGCGGCGAAAAATTCAGGGTTTGCAATTGTGGCGCGCAGAGCGCTTTGGCTAAAGTCTTGGTCAGCGGATGTATCATCCAAGACAAAATTGCTTAATATCCCCTTCAAGGGTAAAACTCTCTTTGGGCCAGAATTGAAAGAGATTATCTCAGACATCACTGGGGGAAAGGGCCACGCCCTCCCACAAGATAGGCCTTTCAAAGCCAAGAATAAGTCTAATTTTCGTTCCTTTCGTAATTTCAGGAACGGACCGGCCTCTAATTCTGCATCCTCTAAGCAAGAGGGTAATGCTTCACAGACCAAACCAGCCTGGAAACCGATGCAAGGCTGGAACAAGGGTAAGCAGGCCAAGAAACCTGCTGCTGCTAACAAAACAGCATGAAGGAGTAGCCCCCGATCCAGGACCGGATCTAGTGGGGGGCAGACTCTCTCTCTTTGCTCAGGCTTGGGCAAGAGATGTTCAGGATCCCTGGACGCTAGAAATAGTTTCTCAGGGTTATCTTCTGGAATTCAAGGAACTACCCCCAAGGGGAAGGTTTCACATATCTCACTTATCCTCAAACCAAATAAAGAGACAGGCATTCTTACATTGTGTAGAAGACCTGTTAAAGATGGGAGTTATACACCCAGTTCCAATGGCGGAACAAGGAATGGGATTTTACTCAAATCTGTTCGTAGTTCCCAAAAAAGAGGGAACCTTCAGACCAATTCTGGATTTAAAAATCCTAAACAAATTTCTCAGAGTACCATCGTTCAAAATGGAAACCTTTCAAACGATTCTACCTACAATCCAGGAAGGTCCATTTATGACTACCGTGGATCTAAAGGATGCGTACCTACATATTACTATCCACAAAGAACATCATCAGTTCCTAAGGTTCGCCTTTCTGGACAAACATTACCAGTTTGTGGCCCTCCCATTCGGGTTAGCCACTGCTCCAAGGATTTTCACAAAGGTACTCGGGTCCCTTCTAGCAGTTCTAAGACCGAGGGGCATTGCAGTAGTACCATACTTGGACGACATTCTAATACAAGCGTCGTCCCTTTCAAAGGCAAAGGCTCATACAGACATCGTTCTGGCCTTTCTCAGATCTCACGGATGGAAGGTGAACATAGAAAAAAGTTATCTGTCTCCATCGACAAGAGTTCCTTCTTGGGAACAATAATAGATTCTTTAGAAATGAGGATTTTTCTGACAGACGTCAGAAAGTCAAAACTTCTAAGCGCTTGTCAAGTTCTTCATTCAGTTCCACGTCCTTCCATAGCTCAGTGCATGGAAGTTGTAGGGTTGATGGTTGCAGCAATGGACATAGTTCCTTTTGCGCAAATTCATCTAAGACCATTACAACTGTGCATGCTCAAACAGTGGAATGGGGACTATACAGACTTGTCTCCAGTGATTCAAGTAGATCAGAAGACCAGAGATTCACTCCGTTGGTGGCTAACCCTGGACCACCTATCCCAGGGAATGAGCTTCCGCAGACCAGAGTGGGTCATCGTCACGACCGACGCCAGTCTAGTGGGCTGGGGCGCGGTCTGGGACTCCCTGAAAGCTCAGGGACTATGGTCTCGGGAAAAGTCTCTTCTCCCGATAAACATTCTGGAACTAAGAGCGATATTCAATGCTCTCAGGGCTTGGCCTCAGCTAGCAAAGGCCAGATTCATAAGATTCCAATCAGACAACATGACGACTGTTGCTTATATCAATCATCAGGGGGGAACAAGGAGTTCCCTGGCAATGAAAGAAGTGTCCAAAATAATACAATGGGCGGAGGATCACTCCTGTCACCTATCTGCGATCCACATCCCAGGAGTGGAAAACTGGGAGGCGGATTATCTGAGTCGTCAGACTTTCCATCCGGGGCAGTGGGAACTGCACCCGGAGATATTTGCCCAGTTAACCCAATTATGGGGCATTCCAGACATGGATCTGATGGCGTCTCGTCAGAACTTCAAGGTTCCTTGCTACGGGTCCAGATCCAGGGATCCCAAGGCGACTCTAGTGGATGCACTAGTAGCGCCTTGGACCTTCAACCTAGCTTATGTGTTTCCACCGTTTCCTCTCATTCCCAGGCTGGTAGCCAGGATCAAGCAGGAGAGGGCCTCTGTGATCTTGATAGCTCCTGTGTGGCCACGCAGGACTTGGTATGCAGACCTGGTGAATATGTCATCGGCTCCACCATGGAAGCTACCTTTGAGACAGGACCTTCTTGTACAGGGTCCATTCGAACATCCAAATCTGGTTTCCCTCCAGCTGACGGCTTGGAGATTGAACGCTTGATTCTATCAAAGCGTGGATTTTCAGATTCTGTGATGGATACTCTGGTTCAAGCCAGAAAACCGGTAACTAGAAAAATTTACCATAAAATATGGAAAAGATATATCTGCTGGTGTGAATCCAAGGAATTCCCATGGAATAAGATAAAGATTCCTAAGATCCTTTCCTTTCTACAAGAAGGTTTGGATAAAGGATTATCTGCGAGTTCTCTAAAGGGAAAGATTTCTGCCTTATCTGTCTTACTACACAAACGACTGGCAGCTGTGCCAGATGTTCAAGCATTTGTTCAGGCTCTGGTTAGGATAAAGCCTGTTTACAGACCTTTGATTCCTCCCTGGAGTTTAAATCTAGTTCTTTCAGTTCTTCAAGGGGTTCCGTTTGAACCTTTACATTCCATAGATATTAAGTTATTATCTTGGAAGGTTTTGTTTTTGGTAGCTATTTCTTCTGCTAGAAGAGTTTCTGAGTTATCTGCTCTGCAGTGTACTCCGCCCTATCTGGTGTTCCATTCAGATAAGGTTGTTTTGCGTACTAAGCCTGGTTTTCTTCCAAAGGTTGTTTCCAACAAAAATATTAACCAGGAGATAGTTGTACCTTCTTTGTGTTCGAATCCAGTTTCAAAGAAGGAACGTTTGCTACACAATTTAGATGTAGTCCGTGCTCTAAAATTCTACTTAGAAGCTACAAAAGAGTTCAGACAAACATCTTCTCTGTTTGTCGTCTATTCTGGTAAAAGGAGAGGTCAAAAAGCAACTTCTACCTCTCTTTCCTTTTGGCTTAAAAGCATCATCAGATTGGCTTATGAGACTGCCGGACGGCAGCCTCCTGAAAGAATCACAGCTCACGCCACTAGGGCTGTGGCTTCCACATGGGCCTTCAAGAACGAGGCTTCTGTTGATCAGATATGTAAGGCAGCGACTTGGTCTTCACTGCACACTTTTGCCAAATTTTACAAATTTGATACTTTTGCTTCTTCGGAGGCTATTTTTGGGAGAAAGGTTTTGCAAGCCGTGGTGCCTTCCGTTTAGGTAACCTGATTTGCTCCCTCCCTTCATCCGTGTCCTAAAGCTTTGGTATTGGTTCCCACAAGTAAGGATGACGCCGTGGACCGGACACACCAATGTTGGAGAAAACAGAATGTATGCTTACCTGATAAATTACTTTCTCCAACGGTGTGTCCGGTCCACGGCCCGCCCTGGTTTTTTTAATCAGGTTTGATGAATTATTTTCTCTAACTACAGTCACCACGGCACCCTATGGTTTCTCCTATTTTTTCCTCCTGTCCGTCGGTCGAATGACTGGGGTGGGCGGAGCCTAGGAGGGACTATATGGCCAGCTTTGCTGGGACTCTTTGCCATTTCACTGTTTTGTACAGGCTTTAGTTCATATTAAGCCTGTCATTAAATCAATTTCTCCTCCTTGAAGTCTTAATTTGGTTCTGAAGGCGTTACAGGCTCCTCCATTTGAGCCTATGTATTCTTTGGACATTAAACTACTTGGAAAGTGTTGTTCCTTTTGGCTATCTCTAGTTTCTGAGCTATCTGCTCTTTCTTGTTAGTCTCCTTTTCTGATTTTTCATCGGGATAAGGCAGTTTTGCGGACTTCTTTTCAATTTTTACCTAAGGTTGTGAATTCTAACAACATTAGTAGAGAAATTGTTGTCCCTTCCTTATGTCCTAATCCTAAGAATTCTTTGGAAATATCCTTACATTCTTTGGATGTGGTAAGAGCTTTGAAATATTATGTGGAAGCTACTAAAGATTTCAGGAAGACTTCTAGTCTTCTTGTTTTATTTTCTGGTCCTAGGAAAGGTCAGAAGGCTTCTGCTAGTTCCTTGGTTTCTTGGTTGAAACTTTTGATTCATCAAGCTTATTTGGAGTCGGGTCAGGCCCCTCCTCAGAGAATTACAGCTCATTCTACTAGATCAGTTTCCACTTCGTGGGCTTTTAAGAATGAAGCTTCAGTTGATCAGATTTGCAAATCGGCGACTTGGTCCTCTTTGCATACATTTACTAAATTCTACCGTTTTTATGTATTTGCTTCTTCGGAAGCAGTTTTTGGTAGAAAAGTTCTTCAGGCAGCTGTTTCAGTTTGATTCGTCTGCTTTTGATTTAAGTTTTTTTCTTTCAAAGATGAAATAAACTTATTTTTGTTTTGGGTTGTGGATTAATTTTCTCCAACATAGGTGTGTCCGGTCCACGGCGTCATCCTTACTTGTGGGATATTCTCTTCCCCAACAGGAAATGGCAAAGAGCCCAGCAAAGCTGGTCACATGATCCCTCCTAGGCTCCGCCTACCCCAGTCATTCTCTTTGCCGTTGTACAGGCAACATCTCCACGGAGATGGCTTAGAGTTTTTTAGTGTTTAACTGTAGTTTTTATTATTCAATCAAGAGTTTGTTATTTTAAAATAGTGCTGGTATGTACTATTTACTCAGAAACAGAAAAGAGATGAAGATTTCTGTTTGTATGAGGAAAATGATTTTAGCACCGTAACTAAAATCCATGGCTGTTCCACACAGGACTGTTGAGAGCAATTAACTTCAGTTGGGGGAACAGTGTGCAGTCTCTTACTGCTTGAGGTATGACACATTCTAACAAGACGATGTAATGCTGGAAGCTGTCATTTTCCCTATGGGATCCGGTAAGCCATGTTTATTAAGATAGTAAATAAGGGCTTCACAAGGGCTTATTAAGACTGTAGACTTTTTCTGGGCTAAATCGATTCATTATTAACACATATTTAGCCTTGAGGAATCATTTATTCTGGGTATTTTGATATGATTATATCGGCAGGCACTGTTTTTGACACCTTATTCTTTAGGGGCTTTCCCTAATCATAGTCAGAGCCTCATTTTCGCGCCGGTATGGCGCACTTGTTTTTGAGGACAGCATGGCATGCAGCTGCATGTGTGTGGAGCTCTGTTACATAGAAAAGTCTTTCTGAAGGCATCATTTGGTATCGTATTCCCCTTTGGGCTTGGTTGGGTCTCAGCAAAGCAGATTCCAGGGACTGTAAAGGGGTTAAATATAAAAACGGCTCCGGTTCCGTTATTTTAAGGGTTAAAGATTCCAAATTTGGTGTGCAATACTTTTAAGGCTTTAAGACACTGTGGTTAAATTTTGGTGAATTTTGAACAATTCCTTCATACTTTTTCGCAATTGCAGTAATAAAGTGTGTTTAGTTTAAAATTTAAAGTGACAGTAACGGTTTTATTTTAAAACGTTTTTTGTGCTTTGTTATCAAGTTTATGCCTGTTTAACATGTCTGAACTACCAGATAGATTGTGTTCTGACTGTGGGGAAACCAAGGTTCCTTCTCATTTAACTATATGTATTTTATGTCATAAAAAAAATTTAGTAAAAATGATGCCCAAGATGATTCCTCAAGTGAGGGGAGTAAGCATGGTACTGCATCATCCCCTCCTTCGTCTACACCAGTCTTGCCCATACAGGAGGCCCCTAGTACATCTAGTGCGCCAATACTCCTTACTATGCAACATTTAACGGCTGTAATGGATAATTCTATCAAAAACATTTTAGCCAATATGCCCACTTATCAGCGAAAGCGCGACTGCTCTGTTTTAGAAAATTCTGTAGAGCATGAGAACGCTGATGATATGGTTCCTGAAGGGCCCCTACACCAGTCTGAGGGGGCCAGGGAGGTTTTGTCTGAGGGAGAAATTTCAGATTCAGGAAACATTTCTCAACAAGCTGAACCTGATGTGATTACTTTTAAATTTAAGTTGGAACATCTCCGCGCTCTGCTTAAGGAGGTGTTATCCAATTTGGATGATTGTGATTATCTGGTCATTCCAGAACCACTATGTAAAATGGAAAAGTTCTTAGAGGCCCCGGGGCCCCCCGAAGCTTTTCCTATATCCAAGCGGGTGGCGTACATTGTTAGTAAAGAATGGGACAGGCCCGGTATACCTTTAGTACCTCCCCCCATATTTATAAAATTGTTTTCCTATAGTCGACCCCAGAAAGGACTGATGGCAGACAGTCCCCAAGGTCGAGGGGGCGGTTTCTACTCTACACAAGCGCGCCACTATACCCATAGAAGATAGTTGTGCTTTCCAAGATCCTATGGATAAAAAATTAGAAGGTCTGCTAAAGATGTTTGTTCAGCAAGGTTCCCTTCTACAACCAATTGCATGCATTGTCCCTGTCACTGCAGCCGCGTGTTTCTAGTTTGATGAGCTAGGAAAGGCGATTATTAGTAATTCTTCTTCTTATGAAGAGATTATGGACAGAATTCGTGCTCTTAAATTGGCTAATTCTTTCACCCTAGACGCCACCTTGCAATTGGCTAGGTTAGCGGCGAAAAAATTCTGGGTTTGCTATTGTGGCGCAGAGCGCTTTGGTTAAAATCTTGGGCAGCGGATGCGTCTTCCAAGAACAAATTGCTTGACATTCCTTTCAAGGGGAAAAACACTCTTTGGCCCTGACTTGAAAGAGATTATCTCTGATATCACTGGGGGCAAGGGCCACGCCCTTCCTCAGGATAGGTCTTTTCAAGACCAAAAATAAACCTAAGTTTCGTCCCTTTCGCAGAAACGGATCAGCCCCAAGGGCTACGTCCTCTAAGCAGGAAGGTAATACTTCTCAAGCCAATCCAGCCTGGAGACTTATGCAAGGCTGGAACAAAGGAAAGCAGGCCAGGAAACCTGCCACTGCTACCAAGACAGCATGAAATGCGGGCCCCCGATCCGGGACCGGATCTGGTGGGGGGCAGACTCTCTCTCTTCGCTCAGGCTGGGGCAAGAGATGTTCTGGATCCTTGGGCGCTAGAAATAGTCTCCCAAGGTTATTCTCTGGAGTTCAAGGGGCTTCCTCCAAGGGGGAGGTTCCACAGGTCTCAGTTGTCTTCAGACCACATAAGAAGACAGGCATTCTTACATTGGGTAGAAGACCTGCTAAAAATGGGAGTGATTCATCCTGTTCCATTAGGAGAACAAGGGATGGGGTTCTACTCCAATCTGTTCATAGTTCCCAAAAAAGAGGGAACGTTCTGACCAATCTTAGATCTCAAGATCTTGAACAAGTTTCTCTAGGTTCCATCGTTCAAGATGGAAACCATTCGAACACTTCTTCCTTCCATCCAGGAAGGTCAATTCATGACCAAGGTGGATTTCAAGGATGCGTATCTACATATTCCTATCCACAAGGAACATCATCGGTTCCTAAGGTTTGCATTCCTGGACAAGCATTTCCAGTTCGTGGCGTTTTCTTTCGGATTAGCCACTGCTCCTAGGATTTTCTCATAGGTACTAGGGTCCCTTCTGGCGGTGCTAAGACCAAGGGGCATTGCTGTAGTACCTTACTTGGACGACATTCTGATTCGAGCGTCGTCCCTTCCTCAAGTAAAGGCTCACACGGACATTGTCCTGGCCTTTCTCAGATCTCACGGATGGAAAGTGAACGTGGAAAAGAGTTCTCTATCTCCGTCAACGAGGGTTCCCTTCTTGGGAACTATAATAGACTCCTTAGAAATGAGGATTTTTCTGACAGAAGCCAGAAAAACAAAACTTCTAGACTCTTGTCGGATACTTCATTCCGTTCCTCTTCCTTCCATAGCGCAGTGCATGGAAGTGATAGGTTTGATGGTAGCGGCAATGGACATAGTTCCTTTTGTGCGCATTCATCTAAGACCATTACAACTGTTCATGCTCAGTCAGTGGAATGGGGACTATTCAGACTTGTCTCCGAAGATACAAGTAAATCAGAGGACCAGAGACTCATTCCGTTGGTGGCTGTCCCTGGACAACCTGTCACAAGGGATGACCTTCCGCAGACCAGAGTGGGTCATTGTCACGACCGACGCCAGTCTGATGGGCTGGGGCGCGGTCTGGGGATCCCTGAAAGCTCAGGGTCTTTGGTCTCGGGTAGAATCTCTTCTACCGATAAATATTCTGGACCTGAGAGCGATATTCAATGCTCTCAAAGCTTGGCCTCAGCTAGCGAGGGCCAACTTCATACATCAACCATCAGGGGGGAACAAGGAGTTCCCTAGCGATGGAAGAAGTGACCAAAATCATTCTATGGGCGGAGTCTCACTCCTGCCACCTGTCTGCTATCCACATCCCAGGAGTGGAAAATTGGGAAGTGGATTTTCTGAGTCGTCAGACATTGCATCCGGGGGAGTGGGAACTCCATCCGGAAATCTTTGCCCAAGTCACTCAACCGTGGGGCATTCCAGACATGGATCTGATGGCCTCTCGTCAGAACTTCAGAGTTCCTTACTACGGGTACAGATCCAGGGATCCCAAGGCGGCTCTAGTGGATGCACTAGTAGCACCTTGGACCTTCAAACTAGCTTATGTGTTCCCGCCGTTTCCTCTCATCCCCAGGCTGGTAGCCAGGATCAATCAGGAGAGGGCGTCGGTGATTTTGATAGCTCCTGCGTGGCCACGCAGGACTTGGTATGCAGATCTGGTGAATATGTCATCGGCTCCACCATGGAAGCTACCTTTGAGACGAGACCTTCTTGTTCTAGGTCCGTTCGACCCACTCCAGCTGACTGCTTGGAGATTGAACGCTTGATCTTATCAAAGCGAGGGTTCTCAGATTCTGTTATTAATACTCTTGTTCAGGCCTGAAAGCCTGTAACCAGAAAAATTACCACATAATTTGGTATATCTGTTGGTGTGAATCTGCAGGATTCCCTTGGGACAAGGTTAAGATTCCTAAGAGTCTATCCTTCCTTCGAGAAGGATTGGAAAAAGGATTATCTGCAAGTTCCTTGATGGGACAGATTTCTGCCTTGTCTGTGTTACTTCACAAAAAGCTGGCAGCTGTGCCAGATGTTCTAGCCTTTGTTCAGGCTCTGGTTAGAATCAAGCCTGTTTACAAAATTTTGACTCCACCTTGGAGTCTCAACCTAGTTCTTTCAGTTCTTCAGGGGGTTCCGTTTGAACCCTTACATTCCGTTGATATTAAGTTATTATCTTGGAAAGTTTTGTTTTTGGTTGCAATTTCTTCTGCTAGAAGAGTTTCAGAATTATCTGCTCTGCAGTGTTCTTCTCCTTATCTGGTGTTCCATGCAGATAAGGTGGTTTTGCGTACTAAACCTGGTTTTCTTCCAGTTTCAAAGAAGGAACGTTTGTTGCACAACTTGGATGTAGTTCGTGCTCTCAAATTTTACTTAGCAGCTACTAAGGATTTCAGACAAACTTTGTCTTTGTTTGTTGTTTATTCTGGTAAACGGAGAGGTCAAAAAGCAACTTCTACCTCTCTCTCCTTCTGGATTAAAAGCATTATCCGATTGGCTTATGAGACTGCCGGACGGCAGCCTCCTGAAAGAATCACAGCTCACTCCACTAGGGCTGTGGCTTCCACATGGGCCTTCAAGAACGAGGCTTCTGTTGATCAGATATGTAAGGCAGCGACTTGGTCTTCACTGCACACTTTTTCTAAATTTTACAAATTTGATACTTTTGCTTCTTCTGAGGCTGTTTTTGGGAGAAAGGTTTTGCAAGCCGTGGTGCCTTCCATTTAGGTGACCTGATTTGCTCCCTCCCTTCATCCGTGTCCTAAAGCTTTGGTATTGGTTCCCACAAGTAAGGATGACGCCGTGGACCGGACACACCTATGTTGGAGAAAACAGAATTTATGTTTACCTGATAAATTACTTTCTCCAACGGTGTGTCCGGTCCACGGCCCGCCCTGGTTTTTTTAATCAGGTCTGATAATTTATTTTCTTTAACTACAGTCACCACGGTAACATATGGTTTCTCCTATGCAAATATTCCTCCTTAACGTCGGTCGAATGACTGGGGTAGGCGGAGCCTAGGAGGGATCATGTGACCAGCTTTGCTGGGCTCTTTGCCATTTCCTGTTGGGGAAGAGAATATCCCACAAGTAAGGATGACGCCGTGGACCGGACACACCGTTGGAGAAAGTAATTTATCAGGTAAACATAAATTCTGTTTTTTCAGCGGAATATGGCTGATTTTATTTTTATTCCCTCCCTCTCGACTCTTGAGTGGAAGACTCCACATCTTGGGTATTGATATCCCATATGTCACTAGCTCATGGACTCTTGCCAATTACATGAAAGAAAACATAATATATGTAAGAACTTACCTGATAAATTCATTTCTTTCATATTGGCAAGAGTCCATGAGGCCCACCCTTTTTATGGTGGTTATGATTTTTTGTATAAAGCACAATTATTTCCAAATTTCCTTTGATGCTTTCTACTCCTTTATCACCCCACTGCTTGGCTATTAGTTAAACTGAATTGTGGGTGTGGTGAGGGGTGTATTTATAGGCATTTTGAGGTTTGGGAAACTTTGCCCCTCCTGGTAGGATTGTATATCCCATATGTCACTAGCTCATGGACTCTTGCCAATATGAATGAAATTAATTTATCAGGTAAGTTCTTACATAAATTATGTTTTATGTAAGAACTTTCTGGAATTGAAAGTAGCGCTCCTCATGGTGCAGAAAGTTTTCAAAACATATATTGATCAGAATAAAAATTCCCAAAAGGGTACTCGCAATGAGTAAAGCACTATGGATAAGTGCTAATTGAGCCAGTTGGATCTCAACAGCCTCCAGCTGACTGGCCACCTGGGCTTCACAGGCAATCAGGATCCCTCTCAGTGCAGGGCTGGCTGGCTGGCCTGCACTGATACTAAGGCATATAGTATATCTTGAGATATGCTCTCTTGAAATTCATAGGGATTCATTTTTTTTTTTTTTAAGGAAAAAATGTTTATTTCTGTTTAAAACATACATGTGTCAAAAAAAATACGATAATCATTTGCAAAACAAAGATTAAAGGCTTAGGCCTTGTGTTAAATATAGAGTCCATACATATCTCATATAAGTGAGTCCATAAGGAGTTCAATAGAGTCCAAACTGTAGAACCCCTTTGAAAGATGAACCAGTAAAGTTCCCAACATTGAGGACCTTGCATTTTCACAATTTTTCTTTCTTTTTTGTATCAAAATAACCAAAGTAAACTAGTAACAATAAACATTGAACAGTTATAATTTCTATGTGTGTCCATTAATTCTTGGTCGAAGCATAATGTATCCGTGTGTTTTCATCTAAACAAATACATCTGGTATCAACGCAATATGACATTAAGGAGTATTAACATCTAAGCCTGGAGTGTGAAAGTCCGTGACAACTTATAGAACACAACGTCGTCTTAGGAAAGTAGAGGGATTCGTCTTGAGTAGTCTGTATGTAGTTGATTAGTGTATACAAAGAAGTCGTGGTAGGGCCCTAAGTGGGTCTAGAATCCCACAGAAACAATATCTCTGCATGAGTGTCTAATTTGTTTATTAAAAGATAGTGATATCTTTCCAGCTTGAGATTGAGTTGTATCTCTTGTATCCACTGAGCTAGGGTGGGAATTGATTCTTTTTTCCACAGTCTTGGAATTCGTTGATTTGCACTGTTAATCATTATTTGTAGTAGTTTATAGTGTAGTTGTGAGTTAAGTTTGGGGTATTTGTGGAACAGGTAGATAGTCGGGTCGTGAGGCATCGAAGTGCCAATGGTGTTTTGTATATGTGGTATAATAGATGTCCAAAATGCTTGAATTTTAGGACAGGCCCACCAAATATGGAATAGCGTGCCCTCTTCCCTACACTGTCTCCAGCAGCGGTTAGAAGAACCAGGAAAGAGTTGCTTGAGTCTCTGTGGTGTGAGATACCACCTAGTTAATAATTTCATGTTGGTTTCTATACGTTTAGCCGAATGTGACGACCGTTTCACCGCTGTGAAAATTGAATGCCATTCTGTAATTGGGATTAAAATAGTAAGTCTCTATTCCAAGCTTTAGTAAATGTTGGTAAATCGGTTTCAATTGGTGTAGTCAATAGTTTATATGTACGAGAAATTGTGTGAAATTTAGAAGAGGAAGAACTGCACAGTATCTTAAATTGTTGTTCGTTACCTATTTAGGTGGGATTTATGTGAGGACTGA
Organism: Bombina bombina; assembly: GCF_027579735.1. NCBI lineage: Eukaryota > Metazoa > Chordata > Amphibia > Anura > Bombinatoridae > Bombina > Bombina bombina. Next base: position 340,954,175 of record NC_069499.1, on the reverse strand, counting down.
AAGTAGTGGCTAAGTTGGAGGTACCGAAACCACATACTGAAAAATCCATTGCCCAAGGATTCCAATGAATGTCTAGGTAGTAAATTACCACCTTCTGGTAACAGAAGATGAATGTTCTTGGTACCTGTGGGGGTGAAAGTGAGTCCCGGTGGAAAGTTATCATTCTGTAGTATAGGTGTCAGTGGGGAGGTTATTGAGGACAAATTAGAGTGTGTTTTAACTATCTCTATCCATGTATTAAAAGTCTCATGTATGATTGGGTTATTAAGGTATTTGGTCTTGGATCGATATATATCAGTCCAACGCATAGAGCCCAATTGGGTACAATCGGAGAGTTCATGCTCAAGTTTAACCCATTGTTTATGATGATGCTCTTCAAACGAGCACCAATCTATAATTCTTGAAAGAAATATGGCGTTTCTGTATTCCCTTATGTTTGGGACCCCTAAGCCTCCCTGGGTGGTGTTTCTGTATAGGGTTGATTTGGCAATTCTTGGTGGTTTGGCTTTCCAAATATAAGCGTTAATGATTGGAGTTTTGGGATCATGGATTTTGGGAGGGGGATGGGTACAGTCTGTAAAATATATAAAATCTTAGGGAGTAATGTCATTTTAGCTGCTCCTATTCTACCCAACCAGGATATAGATTTAGGGGACCAAGTCTCAGTGTTTGAGAGTATATGTGATGTTAGGGAGTCATAGTTGAGTTTGATTAACTCCTCTTGAGTTGGGGATAGGTTTATGCCCAAGTATTTAAAGGATTGAGTATTGAATGTGAACGGGGCAATATATTGGAGGTGTATTAAGTCTGTCTGAGTGACGTGAACTGGTAGAATGACTGACTTCTCATAATTTATAGAAAAATTAGACAAGTCTCCATAGTCCTTGAGAATTGAGTGAGCCACCTTGAGGGATCTTACAGGATTTGTGAGCGTCATAAGGAGGTAGTCTGCAAATAGGGCCAGTTTGTACTCTGAAGTTTTGATTTTAATACCTTCCACTAAATTTGAGGAGCGTAAAATAGCAGCCAGAACTTCCATAGACAAAACAAATAGCAAGGGAGAAAGAGGGCAACCTTGACGGGTACCATTTCGGATTGTGAAGGGATCTGACAAGAGGCCATTGACCTTGGTTTTGGCTGTAGGGACACGATATAGTGCAGTAATTTTAGATATAAAATCTTTTGGTAAGCCAAATTTGTGTAAGGTGCATGTCAAAAACGTCCAATCCAACCGATCAAACGCCTTTTCGGCATCTGTAGAGATAAAAAGGGTTGGAATATTCTGTCTATATGAATATTGAAGTGTAATGCCTTAACTGTATTGTCCTTGGCTTCTCTTTGCGGGACAAACCCTGTTTGGTCATTGTGAATTAAATATGGAAGTGATAAATTCAGTCGATTGGCCAGGATCTTGGAATAGATCTTGAGATCTACATTCAGCAAAGGTATAGGTCTAAAGTTTGATGGTGTATCTGTTGGTTTACCCGGCTTGGGCAGGACTGTAATAAGTGCCTCCAGCATGCTTGGTGAGAATGGATGTTCTAGGCCTATGGAATTGAAGAGTTGTAAAAGGTGAGGAAAGAGAATTGGTTTATAAGTTTTGTAATAAAGATTACTAAAGCCATCCGGCCCAGGGCTTTTACCATTCTTAAGTGACTGAATAGCGATGTCTAACTCCTGAGGAGTGATGGCTTGGCTTAGGAGCTGGAGGTGTTCAGGATGGACTTGTTGAAGTTGGTCTAAATATTTTTTGCATTTTTGAGTGTGTTCCTCAATGGGACGGGAAGGACATAGATTATAAAGTTTATTATAATAATTACGAAACTCATTGGCTATTATTTTAGAGTTTTTGGGGATGCATTAACCTTTAAGGACTGTACATAGGTAGAGGATTGCTTACTTTTGAGAGCTCTAGCCAAGAGTTTTCCCGGTTTGTTCCCTTGTGTAAAGTATTTTTGGAGCAAGAGAGAGGCAGTATTCTGAGCTTTAATATCTAGGAGGTCATTAAGTTGGAGTCTAGCCGCGTTTAACTTATTTAAAATATCTAAGTCTGTGGGGTGACGTTTGTGACTGTAGTCTAGTTTGTTTATTTCTTGTGAGAGCGTGAGATATTTCTGTTTGTTTTTAATGGCCTTATGCTTAATTAATATCCCTCTGATGACACATTTATGTGCTTCCCACGTATTAATCGGGTTAGATACACTAGAGGAGTTGATATTAAAGTATTCCTGGAGGTCTTTTTCTATTTCTGAAGATATTAAGAGGTCTTACAACAGAAATTCATCAAGCCTCCATAGAAAAGGACGTATTGGGACCGAGGGCCAGAAAAAGGAGCTACTAACAGCTGAGTGGTCCGTCCAACTAGTAGGAATAATACGAGAATGGCGTAGATTTAATAAGGCTAGGTTGTCGGCCATGATGTAATAGAGTCTGGAGTAGGATTTTTTTGGGTTAGAAAAAAATGTGTAATCACGGTTCTGTGGGTTTAGATGCCGCCAAGTGTCATGTAGGGTGAGTAGTGATAGGTTATTCCAAACTGAGTGTAGAGTAGTGCCCGGAAGTTTCAGGGTTTGGTTGGAACTATCCATTTTTGGGTCTAGTGGGAGGTTAAAGTCCCCCGCCAGTAACAGCGGGCCCTTTAGATACATTAGTATGGAATTAGTAATATGCTGGAAGAAAGAGGCTTGGTTCGTGTTTGGAGCGTAGATGTTTACAAGTGTTATTGGTTTCCCAAATAGGCCGTATAAGCCCAAATACCTTCCTCATCTTGGTCTTTGTGTATAAGTTCAAATGGGATTGATTTGTGTATGAGTATACCAACTCCGTTGATTTTTTTTTTTTTTTAGTGTTACTGCTATGAAAATAATTTGGATAATGTGACAAAAAGTATCTAGGTTCACTACCTTGTTTGAAATGGGTTTCCTGCAGAAACAGTATGCTGCCAGTCATGGAACGCTTTGGACCTTTTAAAGGGGGAATTTAGGCCCTTGGCATTGATTGTGAGTAAGGTAAACAACTGGTCAGGAGTCTTTTGAGTCATTATGTCAATGTATTATGAAGTGTGTTTGGAAGGTATCTCATTAATAAGTCACGGACAAGGATACTGTTCAGGTTGTATGTTTTGCATAGAGGTGTTACATGGAATAATAATGCATAATAAAAGAAGATAACATCAAACATAGTAATAACAAGTAGAACATTTTTGAACAAAAACAGATAGTCCCTGCTTGAAATAGCAAGGATTGCGATAGAATATAGAATTCGTAAACTAATGTTACAATTCATATAGATAACTTAGAGTTCCTAAAAGGGGGCTAGTGGAGCCCCAGATTTTGGTAGATCATAAGTCTGTGAAGGCACATTGATAAATCTATCTAAAAAAAAATTTTTTAGAAGGCATAGTGCTACAATATTAATAAACACAAAACTAGTAACAATAAATTAGGAACAGGGTCCCTTAGAAATCATGAAAAGGTTATGGATCACAAAAATATTGGATCAATTCACCCGTTTTCTGAAGCACTTGCTGTAGTACTTTTCTGTTTCTTATGGGTTGCTGTTTGCCATGGTGTTCTTTGAGGTTTGGGAGCTGTATGAGGTAGATTATTCAGCTGTTTGGTAATAGGTGCAGATGTGTGGTTGTGGGTTGGAGGTGCAAGATTCAACTCTTTGCAGAAGTCTTCGATATCTCCTGGATCCATGCATGTTTTCCTTTGACCTTCCCATATCAGTTGTTGTGATTTCTTAGCACAGTGGTGAGCGGGGCAAATTCCCTTCTTCTTTGCAAAGTTCTTATGGAAAGGTCAGCGTAGATGGAGAGTGCAGGTCCTTGGAAGCGTAGTGGTGAAGAAATTCTGGCTTGCTTCATGATGTTTTCCTTTTGTTGATAATCTTGAAATTTTGTGATCACGTCCCTAGGTGGTAAGCCCTCCTTGGGCTTGGGTCTCAGAGCTCTGTGATATCTGTCCATGACAGGAGGTGTTATAAGTGATGAACCTTGAAGGTCTTTGAACAAATCTTGTAGATAGGTATGAAGATTTTCTGTAGTGATGGACTCTGGTATGCCTCTTATTCTGATGTTCTGTCGTCTGCTCCTATTTTCAATATCTTCCACTTTATCTTGGAGTTGGGAAATGACAGTATTATGAGCTTGTACATTCTGAATAATGCCTGCAATATCTGACTGCTGTGATTCAGATTCTTAATCAAGAAATTCCACTCTGTCTCCTGTCTCGTGCATCTCTTTACGTAGCTCTGAGATTTCTTCCTTGATACAGGATTTCACCTGGGAAATGAGAGTTGTAAAGTCTTGCTTAGACAGAAGAGTCTCTAGAAAAGCTTGTGTGATTTGCATAGACTCTGGAGCTCTGGCTGCCGTAGCAGTCTGGAGTTGTGGTACTTCATCCGCAGAGTCCATGGTCTCTGGAGACGAGTCTGGGTTTTCAAGTGGTTTGAAGAATTTATTCATAGAGGCTGTAATACTGTGATGACTTTTGCTCACCTTATCCTGCTTTACTTGCCTCTTTGGAGACATTTCTGTGCTGCAGAATTTTGATTCGTCTGTATAACTGGGGCACTTTTATGTTAGTGCGTAGTAAAGTGATTTGAAGCAGGAAAAAATGTAGAAAAAGCAATGTTCATAATTTGAGCAATCCTGCAATAAGCGGTAGAAAACTGCCAAAATAACCCACAGCCAGGATTAATGTAATATGTAGGCCTGGAGGGGAATAGGTCACCCCATGTGGATGTAAGTAGTTGCTGCTTGTTGTTCTCAGATGAAGGATGTATAAAAGTGCTGCATGATATGTGATTTGTGGTTATATTATATTTATAGTAGGCTTCTTTGTCATGGTAGTATACAGCTCTAGTTAATCCTCACAGAGAGGAGAATCTTGTATAGGCCTCATGCGGGTGATGTGTGAGGTACCTTAAAATACATATCTCATGCTAGGGAACCTCCTGTAAATATATATATATATATATATATATATATATATATATTAATACAAGCTTAATGTCATTATGATTCTGCTGAACAGAATTGATTTGATTACCTCTTCAGATGATTCCTCATGGTAAGAGCTGATCTTAGAGAGGCCGGAGTGGACCGGTATAGGCCTCAAGATAGCCTGAAATCAGTAGAATGTAAAGCTGGTAATCCGGTCAGGAAAAAGCAGATTCAGGTACCCTGAGGAGCCGTAGTGACCCTAAGAGGCATAGGGAGAATGACCCAGGCCTTGTACTCTGTTTGCAGCAGTTTTGTGTTAGGCCCAAAATGAAGCCGGGGGCTGTAGTAGATGGCTGAGGCCAAATCCAGACCAGAAGTGCGATCGCGTCTTTTTCTCGTCTTTTTCAAGTCGAATAAAGTGTGAGGATTGATCTTCAAGTGTTAGCATCCATAGCTAAAGTAAATTTCTTGTACCTTGTACACGGTTTTAGGAGTTTAATCTGGGGCTGCCTCAGGAGCTTACTCAAAGTGCAACCATTCACCTTGACGGCTGGCTCCGCCCCCCCATAGGGATTACTTTTAATCTTTCCAACTGAGTAGTACCCAGACTGTCTGCCAAACACAAGAGGCCAGGCCTGCACTGAGAGGGATCCTAATTGCCTGTGAAGCCCAGGTGGCCAGTCAGCTGGAGGCTGTTGAGATCCAGCTTGCTCAATTTGCACTTATCCATAGTGCTTTATTCATTGCGAGTACCCTTTTGCGAATTTTTATTCAGATCAATATATGTTTTGAAACTTTCTGCACCATGAGGCGCCCTTCTTTCAATTCCATATAGCCCTTTGCCAGACTAACCAGCATGAGGAGTAGCTAACTTGTGTTTATATTTTCACAGTATACATCTGTTGGACTTTTTAGACTTGTTACCAATTTTTACCGTTTTCACAATTTTTAGTTTATTTTATATATTGTGATTGGTTATAGGCCTGTCTAGTCTAATAGCACCTCAGATTTATTTTCAAACTAAATTTTATGGTTTACAGCGCCCCCTTAAGACGTGATCTTTACTTATGTAGTAATAACTTACTTGATAAATTAATTTATTTCATGGTGGTTGGGATTGTTTTGTTTTTTTTGTTTTTTTAAAAAGAACATCTTTATTCCTGCTTCTCATTATTGGCTTTTCTCTTTAAACACCTCACCACTTGTCTATTTGTAAAACTGAGGTATGTGTGAGGTGGGAGGGTTATTTATAGGCTTTTGAGGTTTGGGAAACTGCCACCTCCTGGTAGGAATGTATATCCCATAAGTAACAGTTCGTGCACTCGCCGCTATGAAAGAAATTTAATTTATCAAGTAAGTTCTTACATAAATTATGTTTTTGTGCATTTTCTTGAAGAGATCATCAGTGGAAGGCACTAAATGTTCAGAATCTGGAAGCTCATTCTATGATGGCTTGAGTGATGAGGATTTAATGGCAGCTGTACTTCAAATGAGCAGAAAGGAAGTTTCTCTGTCGATCACCAATGAGGAAGAAGAAAAAATTACAAGCAGCCCAGACACTGGCATAGACACAGATACAGGCTTGGATGATCTGAATGAAATTTTCGATAACTACATTAATCCTATGGAAGAAGAAAAGTCAAAAGTTGTAAGAGAGCCAGGTATGCAGACAGAAAAAACATTTTCTAATCTATTATTATTATACATGGTACAGTCCTTTTGGATCAGTTACCATGAAACTGCACATAACAGCTTACCTTTCTGTTATAATTCTGAAGTTCTTTTACATTGTAGACTTGACACAATATAGTGACATTTCTAAAGACTTTGATGAGAACAAAGAAAACAAAACCCCAGAGGGCCCCCAAAGGGAAGCAGATTGGCTTCAGTATGAATTAGAGAGTGAACGGGAGGAGCAAGAGTTACAGCAGGCACTTGTCCAGTCTCTCCAGGAGCAGGTAAGGACGCTTGATATCTTGTGTTTAAATACAAGATTATTTTTCTTCCTAAAATATGGAGAGTCCACAGCTTAATTCCTTACTGTTGGGAAATACAACACCTTGCCACCAGGAGGAGGCAAAGACACCCAAGCCAAAGGCTTACATATCCCTCCCACTTCCTCATTACACCTGTCATTATTTGCCTTTCTTCACATTAGGAGGTGGCAGAGTAGTGTAAGAAGATTTGGAGAGTCCTAAAAAAGGGTTTCTGCCCTTTGAGATAGGACTGGAGTTTTAAGTAGTCATGTCAACCTCTCAGTGAGAGTATTAATGAACGTTTGAGTTTGGAGATGCAGGGAACGTTTTTCTGCGAAACCATCCAGACTACTGCTAACAGCTCCTAAGCAATGAGTGTTGACGAGTTTCACTGCCTGCTTTTTCTCTCTCAAGTCCATGTCAGGAGCGCTGCTGTCACACTTGAGGCTGTGTTCTGTTCCACAGCATGGATCCTGGAGGTAAGATCGTTCAAATTTTTACACATAAAATGCTACAACAGGGTCAGTGTGGCTCCTTTATACTTTGATAGGATCCAGGGTTAATATCCTCTGAAGGGGGTTTATTAAACAGTTAGTGTTAATTAATCAGTGAATTAATTATTTACATGCTGCTTTGTGTGATTTTTTTTTTCTGGGCTCATAGACTGTTTTTAGCTGGAACAAACTGGTTTCACTTTTAAGTTTCACTTTAGTTTTTGAAAGTGTTGCACATCTCTTATTACTTGCTGTACTTATAATAACAGGGAAAGTACTGTCTTGCACTCCATGGGACCGGGTGTGGTCTATGTTCATTTCCTCCATTCCGGCTGAGACTTGAACCTGAGGAGAGCGTTTTCCTCTGTTAACTGTCTGGGTATAGGAGGTGGTGAGTGCCCCAGCCATTGGGAGTATAAAGGTGCAGTTTTCTATAATAAAAAAGTTTTTATTTGTGTCCTTCTGTGGGTATAACCTGAGCTATGGAGGACTCTGACATGTTAGAAGGTACTCCTGTACTAAATCATACTTGTTTATATTAAAGCCAAGCCTAATATCCTTTAAGAGATCCCTCTCTATATATCTCAAAACAGAATGCACCTGTCATGGTTGATTAATTACCTGTTCTATGTTAAATTTTGTATATATTGTGTATTAATATTGTTTTTGTATTTTATTGTACCCTAGTGTATCAATGCAATGTCTTGTGGACCCAGGACATACTTGAAATCTCAATGTATCCTTCCTGGTAAAATATTTTATAAATAAATAAATATTATGAGGAGGCCGTGGTTTTCCCACCCACTCAATTGTTCCACATGCCTTAACTCAGTTAAAAAGTCTAAGAAGGGTGATTCCCACATGTATACTATTTTAGTTTTGGGCAACTTGAATAGTCATGCTCATTCATACAGGATGTGATCACCTATGGCCCTTAACCTTGTAATGCTTTATTTCTCTATACCCTTATTTTGCTTGTATGACACCCTAGGGAACTTGTCTTCATAGTTCTGATGTACCCAATATATCTATACTTGTCTCCACATTAGTCTCATGAAGAGGAGATGATATACTCCCTACAATGTCTGATTATCCTTAACCCCCTATTTTAGAAATATTTTTATTTATTATTTTTTTGACTATCATCTACCCTAAGTCTAAAGAAATAAATTTCTTTCATGTAATTAGCAAGAGTCCATGAGCTAGTGACGTATGGGATATACATTCCTACCAGGAGGGGCAAAGTTTCCCAACCTCAAAATGCCTACAAATACACCCCTCACCACACCCACAATTCAGTTTTACAAACTTTGCCTCCTATGGAGGTGGTGAAGTAAGTTTGTGCTAGATTCTTCATTGATATGCGCTTCGCAGCAGGCTGGAGCCCGGTTTTCCTCTCAGAGTGCAGTGAATGTCAGAGGGATGTGAAGAGAGTATTGCCTATTTGAATTCAATGGTCTTCCTCTAGGGGATCTATTTCATAGGTTCTCTGTTATCGGTCGTAGAGATTCATCTCTTACCTCCCTTTTCAGATCGACGATATACACTTATATACCATTACCTCTACTGATTCTCGTTTCAGTACTGGTTTGGCTGTCTACTATATGTAGATGAGTGTCTTAGGGTAAGTAAGTCTTATTTTTTATGACACTCTAAGCTATGGTTGGGCACTTTATATTTAAAGTTCTAAATATATGTGTTTAAACTTATATTTGCCATGATTCAGGATAATCAGTATTCCTTATTTCAGACAGTCAGTTTCATTATTTGGGATAATGCATATGAAATATTTTTTTCTTACCTTAAAAGAATTTTTTCAATTGACTTTTTCCCTGTGGGCTGTTAGGCTCGCGGGGGCTGAAAATGCTTTAATTTATTGCGTCATCCTTGGCGCGGACTTTTTGGCCCTAATTGACGCCGGAAGTTTGTGTATGGTTGCGTCATTTTTGACGTTCAGACGTTTTTTTGCGCCAAAATTGTGGGCGTCGTTTTTTTTCGGCGTCACAGGATGTGGCGTCATACTTGGCGCCAAAAAATATGGGCGTTGTACTTAGCGCCAATAATGTGGGCGTCATTCTTGGCGCCAAAAAAATGTGGGCGTCATTCTTGTCTCCACCTTTTTTTCACATTATTTCAGTCTCATTTTTCATTGCTTCTGGTTGCTAGAGGCTTGTTCATTTGGCATTTTTTCCCATTCCTGAAACGGTCATTTAAGGAATTTGATAATTTTGCTTTATATGTTGTTTTTTCTATTACATATTGCAAGATGTCTCAACATGACCCTGGATCAGAATCTACTTCTGGAAAGACGCTGCCTGATGCTGGTTCTACCAAAGTTAAGTGCATCTGTTGTAAACTTTTGGTAACTGTTCCTCCAGCTGTTGTTTGTGATAACTGTCATGATAAACTTTCTAATGCAGATTGTGTTTCCATTAGTAATAATCCATTACCTGTTGTTGTTCCTTCAACATCTAATGTTCAGGATGTCCCTGTTAATATAAAAGAATTTGTTTCTAAATCTATTAGGAAGGCTCTGTCTGTTATTCCTCCTTACAGTAAGCATAAAAGGTCTTTTAAAACTTCTCATATTTCAGATGAATTTTTAAGTGACCGTCATCATTCTGACTTTTCTGTTTCTGATGAGGATCTATCTGGTTCAGAAGATTCTGCCTCAGATATTGACACTGATAAATCTTCATATTTATTTAAGATGGAGTTTATTCGTTCTTTACTTAAAGAAGTGTTAATTGCATTAGATATGGAGGAGTCTAGTCCTCTTGATACTAAATCTACTAAGCGTTTAAATTCGGTTTTTAAACCTCATGTAGTTATTCCTGAAGTTTTTCCAGTTCCTGATGCTATTTCAGAAGTAATTTCTAGGGAATGGAATAGTCTGGGTACTTCATTTACTCCTTCTCAAAGGTTTAGGAAATTGTACCCTGTGCCATCTGATAGATTAGAGTTTTGGGATAAAATCCCTAAAGTTGATGGGGCTATTTCTACTCTTGCTAAACATACTACTATTCCTACGGCGGATAGTACTTCCTTTAAGGATCCTTTAGACAGGAAGCTTGAATCCTTTCTAAGGAGAGCTTATTTATGTTCAGGTAATCTTCCCATACCTGCTATTTCTTTGGCTGATGTTGCTGCAGCTTCAACTTTCTGGTTGGAGGCTTTAGCGCAACAAGTGTCAGACCATAATGATTATAGCATTGTTAAACTTCTTCAACATGCTAATAACTTTATTTGTGATGCCATTTTTGATATCATTAGAATTGATGTCAGATATATGTCTTTAGCTATCTTAGCTAAAAGCTTTATGGCTTAAATCTTGGAATGCAGATATGACTTCTAAGTCAACTTTGCTTTCTCTTTCTTTCCAAGGTAATAAATTATTTGGTTCACAGTTGGATTCTATTATTTCAACTGTTACTGGGGGAAAGGAACCTTTTTGCCTCAGGACAAAAAATCTAAAGGTAAATACAGGGCTGCTAATCGTTTTCGTTCCTTTCGTCAGAATAAAGAACAGAAGCCTGACTCTTCCCCTAAAGGAACGGTTTCCATTTGGAAACCTTCTCCAGTCTGGAATAAATCCAAGCCTTTTAGAAAGTCAAAACCAGCTCCTAAATCCGCATGAAGGTGTGGCCCTCATTCCAGCACAGCTGGTAGGGGGCAGGTTACGATTTTTCAAAGATATTTGGATCAATTCGATTCACAGTCTTTGGATTCAGAACATTGTTTCTCAAGGATACAGAATAGGTTTCAAGATAAGACCTCCTGTGAGAAGATTTTTTCTCTCTCGCATTCCAGTAAACCCAGTGAAGACTCAAGCGTTTCTGAAATGTGTTTCAGATCTAGAGTTGGCTGGGGTAATTGTGCCAGTTCCAGTTATGGAACGGGGTCTGGGGTTTTAATCAAATCTATTCATTGTACCAAAGAAGGAGAATTCCTTCAGACCAGTTCAGGATCTAAAATGGTGACTATAAGGACTATTCTGCCTTTGGTTCAGCAAGGGCATTATATGTCCACAATAGATTTACAGGATGCATATCTTCATATTCCAATTCATCCAGATCACTATCAGTTTCTGAGATTCTCTTTTCTAGACAAGCATTACCAGTTTGTTGCCCTTCCGTTTGGCCTAGCAACAGCTCCAAGGATCTTTTCAAAGGTTCTCGGTGCCCTTCTCTATGTAATCAGAGAACAGGGTATTGCAGTGTTTCCTTATTTGGACGATATCTTGGTACTTGCTCAGTCGTTACATTCTGCAGAATCTCATACAAATCAACTTGTGTTTCTTCAAAAACATGGTTGGAGGATCAATTTACCAAAGAGTTCTTTGATTCCTCAGACAAAGGCAACCTTTTTGGGCTTTCAAATAGATTCAGTGTCCATGACTTTGTCTTTAACAGAAAAGAGACGTCTGAGACTGAAGGGTTCGACAAGCTGAAACCAACTTCAATCATTCCCTTTGGTAGTTTTTTGCATGGAAATTCTAGGTCTCATGACTGCTGCATCGGACGCGATCCCCTTTGCTCGTTTTCACATGAGACCTCTTCAGCTTTGTATGCTAAACCAGTGGTGTAGGGATTATACAAAGATATCACAAATAATATCCTTAAATCCCAATGTTCGATCTTCTCTGACTTGGTGGTTGGATCACCATCGTTTAATTCAAGTGGCCTCTTTTGTTCGTCCAACCTGGACTGTGATCTCAACAGATGCGAGTCTTTCAGGTTGGGGAGCTGTATGGGGATTTCTGACAGCGCAGGGGGTTTGGGAATCTCAGGAGGCCAGATTACCAATCAACATTTTGGAACTCCGTGCGATTTTCAGAGCTCTCCAGTTCTGGCCTCTTCTGAAGAGAGAATCGTTTATTTGTTTTCAGACGGACAATGTCACAACCGTGGCGTATGTCAATCATCAAGGTGGGACTCACAGTCCTCAAGCTATGAAAGAAGTATCTCGGATACTTGTATGGGCGGAATCCAGCTCCTGTCTAATTTCTGCGGTTCACATCCCAGGTGTAGACAATTGGGAAGCGGATTATCTCAGTCGCCAGACGTTACATCCGGGCGAATGGTCTCTTCACCCAGAGGTATTTCTTCAGATTGTTCAGATCTGGGGACTTCCAGAAATAGATCTGATGGCCTCTCATCTAAACAAGAAACTTCCCAGGTATCTGTCCAGATCCAGGGATCCTCAGGCGGAAGCAGTGGACGCGTTGTCGCTTCCTTGGAATTATCATCCTGCCTATATCTTTCCGCCTCTAGTTCTTCTTCCAAGAGTGATTTCCAAAATTCTAATGGAACGTTCGTTTGTTCTGCTGGTGGCTCCAGCATGGCCTCACAGGTTTTGGTATGCGGATCTCATTCGGATGGCCAGTTGCCAACCTTGGACACTTCCGTTAAGACCAGACCTTGTATCTCAAGGCCCATTTTTCCATCAGGATCTCAAATCATTAAATTTGAAGGTATGGAGATTGAACGCTTGATTCTTAGTCATAGGGGTTTCTCTCACTCAGTTATTAATACTATGTTACAGGCTCACAAATCTGTGTCTAGGAAGATTTATTATCGAGTCTGGAAGACTTACATTTCTTGGTGTTCTTCTCATAAATTCTCTTGGCATTCTTTTAGAATTCCTAGAATTTTACAGTTCCTTCAGGATGGTTTGGATAAAGGTTTATCTGCAAGTTCTTTGAAAGGACAAATCTCTGCTCTTTCTGTTCTTTTTCACAGAAAGATTGCTAATCATCCTGATATTCATTGTTTTGTACAGGCTTTGGTTCGTATCAAGCCTGTCATTAAGTCAATCTCTCCTCCTTGGAGTCTTAATTTGGTTCTGAGGGCTTTACAGGCTCCTCCGTTTGAACCTATGCATTCTCTGGATATTAAATAACTTTCTTGGAAAGTTTATTGTTCCTTTTGGCCATCTCTTCTGCTAGAAGAGTTTCTGAGTTATCTGCTCTTTCTTGTGAATCTCCTTTTCTGATTTTTCATCAGGATAAGGCTGTGTTGCGGACTTCATTTCTATTTTTACCTAAGGTTGTGAATTCTAACAACATTAGTAGAGAGATTGTTGTCCCTTCATTGAAATATTATGTTGAAGCTACTAAAGATTTTAGAAAGACTTCTAGTCTATTTGTTATCTTTTCTGGTTCCAGGAAAGGTCAGAAAGCTTCTGCCATTTCTTTGGCGTCTTGGTTAGTCTTTGATTCATCATGCTTATGTGGAGTCGGGTAAGTCCCCGCCTCAAAGGATTACGGCTCATTCTACTAGGTCAGTTTCTACTTCCTGGGCTTTTAAGAATGAAGCTTCCGTTGATCAGATTTGCAAAGCAGCAACTTGGTCTTCTTTGCATACTTTTACTAAATTCTACCATTTTGATGTTTTTTCTTCTTCTGAAGCAGTTTTTGGTAGAAAAGTACTTCAGGCAGCTGTTTCAGTTTGATTTCAGTTTTTTTCATTATTTAGATTAAAACTTTTGATTTGGTTTGTGGATTATTTTTTCAGCGGAATTGGCTGTCTTTATTTTATCCCTCCCTCTCTAGTGACTCTTGCGTGGAAGTTCCACATCTTGGGTATCTGCTATCCCATACGTCACTAGCTCATGGACTCTTGCTAATTACATGAAAGAAAACATAATTTATGTAAGAACTTACCTAATAAATTCATTTCTTTCATATTAGCAAGAGTCCATGAGACCCACCCTTTTTTTGTGGTGGTTATGATTTTTTTTTTGTATAAAGCACAATTATTCCAATTCCTTATTTTTGATGCTTTCGCTCCTTTCTTATCACCCCCACTTCTTGGCTATTCGTTAAACTCAATTGTGGGTGTGGTGAGGGATGTATTTGTATGCATTTTGAGGTTTGGGAAACTTTGCCCCTCCTGGTAGGAATGTATATCCCATACGTCACTAGCTCATGGACTCTTGCTAATATGAAAGAAATGAATTTATCAGGTAAGTTCTTACATAAATTATGTTTTCCTTTTATCTAGATATTATCTCATCTAGCTATCTGGGAACTGATATGTTAGAGTTTGGGGTACAGTTACTCATACAGCATTAGTTAGACCACCATATTTTATTTTTATTTAACATCATTATCTACAGCAACCCAGACATGCCCTAAAGCACTATCTACATCTCAAATCTACTTACCAGGTTATCCCTAGCTGCCCTACTTACTCATAACCAGCCTCGACTTAGGAGCCAGTCCCGAAAGGATTAACTCTATGCACATGGGCTTTTAGTGGTTTATAATGTCAGGTCTTATATTACATTTTTTCATTTATATAGCCCACATTTCACCCCTTTATCACCTATAACGGAATTCTCCTATTACATTGATCATGTTGTCTTACTGTCTAGGTCCTTTTCCCTTTGGTAATGTAGCTATAGCGTTTTGAGTTACCCTTACCTGCATAATAAATTTATATCATAATGCGCCCCCCCCCCCCCCAATTAAAAGTGGCTATGTTCCACTGACTTTCCCATCCCCCCCCCCCCCCCCCCCAAACGATACCACTACCCATTTTCGCATATAGGTACATTCGCTGTATAGTTAACCCTTGGGTTCTCATTCATCAGAGGTGACTAATCTTCCTTAACCTTTGAACCATTTACACTCTATATACCCCAACAATAGGTTCTCCAAATCTATATACCTATTTCATAATATGATTTGTTACACTTGGTAGTGCTTGGTTTATAGAAAAAGAGGTCTTACGCACATTTGCGCAGGTTATTCTTCATCGTTATAATTATCTTTCTATCATTATTTAACATTAGCTCTTGAATAGGGTAATCTATATCTACTGTTCTAAACTTTTATTGTGACATTGTATTATGCATTTAACCTGTGCAGATTGTATGTTACATTTTCCTTCAACCTCAATAAAAAAATAATTTTCCAAAAAAAAAAAGTCTAAGAAGGGAGACAAGCCTGCTAATGCTCTTAGTCCACAGGAGCAAGGAGTCAGCCACCCCTCCGTATCAGCAAATCTTGAACAAAGGTACTTCAGAC
>NC_069499.1:340841275-340938627 GCF_027579735.1 Bombina bombina | reverse complement strand
GATATCAGCCTTACATTGTGATTCTCCTTATTTGATTTTTCATTCGGATAAGGTAGTCCTGCGTACTAAACCTGGGTTCTTACCTAAGGTAGTTACTAACAGGAATATCAATCAAGAGATTGTTGTTCCTTCTTTATGCCCAAATCCTTCTTCAAAGAAGGAACGTCTACTGCACAACCTGGATGTAGTCCGTGCTCTAAAATTTTACTTACAGGCAACTAAGGAATTTCGACAAACGTCTTCTGTGTTTGTCATTTACTCTGGGCAGAGGAGAGGTCAAAAAGCTTCCGCTACCTCTCTTTCTTTTTGGCTTCGTAGCATAATTCGTTTAGCTTATGAGACTGCTGGACAGCAGCCTCCTGAAAGAATTACAGCTCATTCTACTAGAGCTGTGGCTTCCACTTGGGCCTTCAAGAATGAGGCCTCTGTTGAACAGATTTGCAAGGCTGCAACTTGGTCTTCGCTTCATACTTTTTCCAAATTTTACAAATTTGACACTTTTGCTTCATCGGAGGCTATTTTTGGGAGAAAGGTTCTTCAGGCAGTGGTTCCTTCTGTATAAAGAGCCTGCCTATCCCTCCCGTCATCCGTGTACTTTTGCTTTGGTATTGGTATCCCAGAAGTAATGATGACCCGTGGACTGATCACACTTAACAGAAGAAAACATAATTTATACTTACCTGATAAATTCCTTTCTTCTGTAGTGTGATCAGTCCACGGCCCGCCCTGTTTTTAAGGCAGGTAAATATTTTTTAATTTATACTCCAGTCACCACTTCACCCTTGGCTTTTCCTTTCTCGTTGGTCCTTGGTCGAATGACTGGGAGTGACGTAGAGGGGAGGAGCTATATGCAGCTCTGCTGGGTGAATCCTCTTGCACTTCCTGTTGGGGAGGAGTAATATCCCAGAAGTAATGATGACCCGTGGACTGATCACACTACAGAAGAAAGGAATTTATCAGGTAAGCATAAATTATGTTTTTTCTGACAGAGGCCAGAAAATCAAAACTTCTAAGCTCTTGTCAGGTACTTCATTCTGTTCTTCTTCCTTCCATAGCGCAGTCCATGGAAGTAATAGGTTTGATGGTTGCGGCAATGGACATAGTTCCTTTTGCACGAATTCATCTAAGACCATTGCACCTGTGCATGCTCAGACAGTGGAATGGGGATTATACAGACTTGTCTCCAACGATATAAGTAGATCAAATAACCAGAGATTCACTCCGTTGGTGGCTGACCCTGGACAACCTGTCACAGGGAATGAGCTTCCGCAGACCAGAGTAGGTCATTGTCACGACCGACGCCAGTCTGGTGGGCTGGGGCGCGGTCTGGGAACCCCTGAAAACTCAGGGTCTATGGTTTCGGGAAGACTCTCTTCTCCCGATAAACATAATGGAACTGAGAGCGATATTCAATGCTCTCAAGGCTTGGCCTCGACTAGCAAAGGCCAAATTCATAAGGTTTCAATCGGACATCATGACGACTGTTACATATATCAACCATCAGGGGGTAACAAGGAGTTCCCTGGCGATGGAGGAGCATCCGGGGGAGTGGGAACTCCATCTGGAAATCTTTGCCCAAATAACTCCATTATGGGGCATTCCAGACATGGTTCTGATGGCCTCTCGTCAGAACTTCATGGTCCCTTGTTACGGGTCCAAATCCAGGGATCCCAAGGCGACTCTATTGGATACAATAGTAGCACCTTGGATCTTCAACCTAGCTTATGTATTCCCAACGTTTCCTCTCATTCCCAGGCTGGTAGCCAGGATCAATCTGGAGAGGGCTTCGGTGACCTTGATAGTTCCTGTGTGGCCACGCAGGACTTGGTATGCAGACCTGGTGAATGTGTCTTCGGCTCCACCATGGAAGCTACCTTTGAGACAGGACCTTCTTATTCAGGGTCCATTCGAACATCCGAATCTGGTTTTCCTCCAACTGACTGCTTGGAGTTTGAACGCTTGATTTTATCAAAGCGTGGGTTTTCAGATTCTGTAATAGATACTCTTATTCAGGCTAGAAAGCCTGTAACTAGAAAAATTTACCATAATATATGGAAAAAATAGATCTGTTGGTGTGAATCTAAAGGATTCCCATGGAACAAGATAAAAATTCCTAAGATTCTTTCCTTTCTACAAGAAGGTTTGGAGAAAGGATTTTCTGCGAGTTCTCTGAAGGGACAGATCTCTGCTTTATCTGTTTTACTTCACAAAAGGCTGGCAGCTGTGCCAGACGTTTAAGCGTTTGTTCAGGCTCTGGTTAGAATCAAGCCTGTTTACAGACCTTTGACTCTTCCCTGGAGTCTTAATCTAGTTCTTTCAGTTCTTCAAGGGGTTCCGTTTGAACCCTTACATTCCGTAGATATTAAGTTATTATCTTGGAAAGTTTTGTTTTAGGTTGCAATTTCTTCCGCTAGAAGAGTTTCTGAGTTATCTGCTCTGCAGTGTTCTCCGCCCTATCTGGTCCATGCAGATAAGGTGGTTTTACGTACTGAGCCTGGTTTTCTTCCGAAGGTTGTTTCCAACAAGAATATTAACCAGGAGATAGTTGTACCTTCTTTGTGTCCGAATCCAGTTTCATAGAAGGAACGTTTGTTACACAATTTGGATGTTGTCCGTGCTCTAAAATTCTATTTAGATGCTACAAAGGATTTCAGACAAACATCTTCCTTGTTTGTTGTTTATTCTGGTAAAAGGAGAGGTCAAAAAGCAACTTCTACCTCTCTATCTTTTTGGCTTAAAAGCATCATCAGATTGGCTTATGAGACTGCCGGACGGCAGCCTCCTGAAAGAATCACAGCTCATTCCACTAGGGCTGTGGCTTCCACATGGGCCTTTAAGAACGAGGCTTCTGTTGATCAGATATGTAAGGCAGCGACTTGGTCTTCACTGCACACTTTTACCAACTTTTACAAATTTGATACTTTTGCTTCTTCTGAGGCTATTTTTGGGAGAAAGGTTTTGCAAACCGTGGTGCCTTCCATCTAGGTGACCTGATTTGCTCCCTCCCATCATCCGTGTCCTAAAGCTTTGGTATTGGTTCCCACAAGTAAGGATGACGCCGTGGACCGGACACACCTATGTTGGAGAAAACAGAATTTATGTTTACCTGATAAATTACTTTCTCCAACGGTGTGTCCGGTCCACGGCCCGCCCTGGTTTTTTAATCAGGTCTGATAATTTATTTTCTTTAACTACAGTCACCACGGTATCATATGATTTCTCCTATGCAAATATTCCTCCTTTACGTCGGTCGAATGACTGGGGAAGGCGGAGCCTAGGAGGGATCATGTGACCAGCTTTGCTGGGCTCTTTGCCATTTCCTGTTGGGGAAGAGAATATCCCACAAGTAAGGATGACGCCGTGGACCGGACACACCGTTGGAGAAAGTAATTTATCAGGTAAACATAAATTCTGTTTTTATCATCAAATTTGCTTTGTTCCCTTGGTGGTATTTTTGAAAAGCTAAACCCAGCTAGGCTCAAACTGATTTCTAAACGGTTGAAAACCGCCTCCTAGCTCAGAGCATTTTGAAAGTTTTTCACAGTTAGACTGTGCTAGTTCACATGTGTCATATTAGATAACATTGTGCTCACTCCTGTGAAGTTATTTAGGAGTCTTCACTGATTGACTACACTGCATGTCTGTCAAAGGCACTTAGATAAGGAGGCTGTCTGCAAAGGCTTAGATACAAGGTAATCACAGAGGTAAAAAGCATATTAATATAACTATGTTGGTTATGCAACAACGGGGAATTGGTAATGAAGGGATTATCTATCTTTTTAAATAAGAAAATTTTTGGTGTAGACTGTCCCTTTAATTATAAAATGTAATGTCAACAGTTCTACAATGTGAAAGTCCGTTTTTTTGTTTGTTTTTTTTCATGAAGAATTTAACAATACATTTTGTGATGGAATGGGATCTGATGAAGATTCTGGGAATGAGGATACCTTTGATATGGAGTATACAGAGGAAGAAGCTGAAGCGTTAAAGAAAAATACTGAGGTAGTTGGCAAACTTAAAAGCACCTCTGTTTTGAAATTGAGTGCATAGCTGCTTTTCTAACACACATTCCACAATTTTATGATTATAGTTTATCAAACTGGAGGCAAATAATCCGTATAATTATATTGTATTGAAAACAAGATGTTTGAAATTGTGTATGGTAATTTCTAAGCTTATTTTTTCCTTTTCTTCAGACTGGCAACCTTCCCCATTCTTATCGCCTTATCAGTGTTGTGAGCCATATTGGAAGCTCTTCTTCTTCAGGTATATTTTGTACAAGTGTCTTATTAGCATTTGAATTAACCTGTCAATATTGCATTTTCTGACTTCTATTATAAAAAAGTTTTTTTTTGTTTTTAGGTCATTATATTAGTGATGTTTATGATGTCAAAAAACAAGCCTGGTTTACATACAATGACCTTTCAGTGTCTAGGACACAGGAGACCACAGTGCAGACTGATAGAGACAAAAGTGGCTATATTTTCTTTTATATGCACAAGTAAGTTATTTCCAACCTCCATAACTCAATTTTTATAAGAATGAACATTTCATTGTTTTCTTTAATATGGTGTGCTCATCCTGAAAACTCAATGTTTAAATGAAACCGTAACAGCAACAAAATGTATTTCTTTCTAATGACACGGTGAGTCCACGGATCATCTCTAATTAATATTGAGAATATCACTCCTGGCAAGCAGGAGGAGGCAAAAAGCACCACAGCAAAGCTGTTAATTATCACCTCCCTTCCCTCAAACCCCAGTCATTCTCTTTGCCTACGTTAAAAGCAAGGAGGTGGTAAAGTTTAAAGTTTAGGTGTGTGAAAGAAGATTTATTTTTTAAGACACGATGAGTCCACGGATCATCTTATTTACTAATGGGATATTCACATCCTGGTCAGCAGGAGGAGGCAAAGAGCACCACAGCAGAGCTGTTAAATAGCTCCTCCCCCTCCCTCCCACTCCAGTCATTCTCTTTGCCTACGTTAGTGATAGGAAGAGGAAAGTAAGGTGTTAGTATAGATTCTTCAATCAAGAGTTTATTATTTTTAAATTAGTGCAAGATTGTACTGCTTTGTTCTAGGGTATAGCTGTAGTCGATATCAGTCTCTTCAGTAGAGCATTGGTGGCTTTAGAGCAATGGGAACTTGTGGGACATAATTCTCACTGCGCCTCCCATAAATTGTTTGCTGCCCTGTCTCTGAAAGTCTGAGGGGATATACTCGGTCCTTTCTTTTCTACACAGGCCCATGTGAGGGAGAGGACCTCGCAAGCCGGGTGTACTGCCCTGCTGTCGGGCAGCAATTTAAGGTAAGTGCTGACTTTCTTATATTCTGGGGAAGGATTTCTCTCAGACTAAGTGGGCACTTTATTTGCTAAGGAGGGAATGAAAGGGGGCTGTTTAAGATTAAACTCCTTTATTCTCTGGGACACTTTATCTCTCCTACTGGAGAGGACGTGACAGCATTGCAGGCACTGGGGCTCAGGAAACTTTAATTTGGTGACGGTTCTCTGAGGACTTAAGTCTCTAATCTGAAGAGATTCAGTGTGAGGTGTTTGTGTTCATTTTGGGCTAAACCGCTGTCAAATAGCAAGCGGTAGACCCAATCTGTCTTCAGGTTTTTTTCTCAGTGGGTTACTTATCTCCCGGTGGCGTTTCTGTACTATAACAATGGCGACCGGGAGATTATTTGGTTCACCGCCCACAATGGGCGGAGTTTGTGTGGCGCCAATTTGGCCCGCGCACTTCCTACTCAAGAGTCGCTGGTTAATAAAACTGAGAAAGTGACGTAAGTGTAGAACCGGATGGCGCTTCAGCTAGACACCGGTTATTTACAATTAAAACAGTAACGTCCAGGGCTAGACTCCCAGTCTTTAATGTCTACGCAGAGGTCGGACAGCGTTCAGCTGACTTCTGGTCGTGTTTTCTAAACACTGGTTACTTTCAAATAAGACAGTAGCGTCAAGTGCTGGACTTTCAGTCTTTAATGTCTACACAGAGGTCAGACAGCTTTTCAGCTGAGTTCTGGACCTTTTTTAGGCTCAATTTATGTGTTGTTTTTAAAATAAATACATTTGGTAGCAGGGCTCCTCAGCAAGATCAGGCTGAGGGGTAAATGTAATCTGCAGTAGTTACGTACTATGATAGATTCTTTCCGCACTCAAAAATAAAAAGTTACACGTTACAATTAAAAAAGACAGTAAAAAAAATTATGTATAAAAAATGTAACCCATTTTCTCCAACATAGGTGTGTCCGGTCCACGGCGTCATCCTTACTTGTGGGATATTCTCTTCCCCAACAGGAAATGGCAAAGAGCCCAGCAAAGCTGGTCACATGATCCCTCCTAGGCTCCGCCTTCCCCAGTCATTCTCTTTGCCGTTGTACAGGCAACATCTCCACGGAGATGGCTTAGAGTTTTTTGGTGTTTAACTGTAGTTTTTATTATTCAATCAAGAGTTTGTTATTTTAAAATAGTGCTGGTATGTACTATTTACTCTGAAACAGAAAAGAGATGAAGATTTCTGTTTGTAAGAGGAAAATGATTTTAGCAACCGTTACTAAAATCGATGGCTGTTTCCACACAGGACTGTTGAGAGGAATTAACTTCAGTTGGGGGAAACAGGGAGCAGACTTTTGCTGCTTGAGGTATGACACATTTCTAACAAGACGATGTAATGCTGGAAGCTGTCATTTTCCCTATGGGATCCGGTAAGCCATTTTTATTACATAAAGAGAAAAAAGGGCTTCACAAGGGCTTTTAAGACTGTAGACATTTTCTGGGCTAAAACGATTTATATATAAGCATATTTTATACTCCATAGCCTTGAGGAATTATTTTAATCTTGGGAACTATGTAAAATAACCGGCAGGCACTGTATTGGACACCTTATTCTCTAGGGGATTTCCCTAATCATAGGCAGAGTCTCATTTTCGCGCCTCTATTGCGCACTTGTTTTTGGGAAGCATGACATGCAGATGCATGTGTGAGGAGCTCTGATACATAGAAAATACTTTCTGAAGGCGTCATTTGGTATCGTATTCCCCTTTGGGCTTGGTTGGGTCTCAGCAAAGCAGATACCAGGGACTGTAAAGGGGTTAAATATAAAAACGGCTCCGGTTCCGTTATTTTAAGGGTTAAAGCTTCCAAATTTGGTGTGCAATACTTTTAAGGCTTTAAGACACTGTGGTGAAATTTTGGTGAAATTTGAACAATTCCTTCATACTTTTTCACATATGCAGTAATAAAGTGTGTTCAGTTTAAAATTTAAAGTGACAGTAACGGTTTTATTTTAAAACGTTTTTTGTACTTTATCAAGTTTATGCCTGTTTAACATGTCTGAACTACCAGATAGACTGTGTTCTGTATGTGGAGAAGCCAAGGTTCCTTCTCATTTAAATAGATGTGATTTATGTGACACAAAATTTAGAGAAAATGATGCCCAAGATGATTCCTCAAGTGAGGGGAGTAAGCATGGTACTGCATCATCCCCTCCTTCGTCTACACCAGTCTTGCCCACACAGGAGGCCCCTAGTACATCTAGTGCGCCAATACTCCTTACTATGCAACAATTAACGGCTGTAATGGATAATTCTATCAAAAACATTTTAGCCAAAATGCCCACTTATCAGCGAAAGCGCGACTGCTCTGTTTTAGAAAATACTGAAGAGCATGAGGACGCTGATGATATTGGTTCTGAAGTGCCCCTACACCAGTCTGAGGGGGCCAGGGAGGTTTTGTCTGAGGGAGAAATTTCTGATTCAGGGAAAATTTCTCAACAAGCTGAACCTGATGTGAGTACATTTAAATTTAAATTGGAACATCTCCGCGCTCTGCTTAAGGAGGTGTTATCTACTCTGGATGATTGTGAGAATTTGGTCATTCCAGAGAAATTATGTAAAATGGACAAGTTCCTAGAGGTCCCGGGGCCCCCCGAAGCTTTTCCTATACCCAAACGGGTGGCGGACATTGTAAATAAAGAATGGGAAAGGCCCGGTATACCTTTCGTCCCTCCCCCCATATTTAAGAAATTGTTTCCTATGGTCGACCCCAGAAAGGACTTATGGCAGACAGTCCCCAAGGTCGAGGGGGCGGTTTCTACTCTAAACAAACGCACCACTATACCCATAGAAGATAGTTGTGCTTTCAAAGATCCTATGGATAAAAAATTAGAGGGTTTGCTTAAAAAGATGTTTGTTCAGCAAGGTTACCTTCTACAACCAATTTCATGCATTGTTCCTGTCACTACAGCAGCGTGTTTCTGGTTCGATGAACTAGAAAAGGCGCTCAATAATAATTCTTCTTCTTATGAGGAGATTATGGACAGAATTCATGCTCTCAAATTGGCTAATTCTTTCACCCTAGACGCCACTTTGCAATTGGCTAGGTTAGCGGCGAAAAATTCTGGTTTTGCTATTGTGGCGCGCAGAGCGCTTTGGCTAAAATCTTGGTCAGCGGATGCGTCTTCCAAGAACAAATTGCTTAACATTCCTTTCAAGGGGAAAACGCTGTTTGGCCCTGACTTGAAAGAGATTATTTCCGATATCACTGGGGGCAAGGGCCACGCCCTTCCTCAGGATAGGTCTTTCAAGGCCAAAAATAAACCTAATTTTCGTCCCTTTCGCAGAAACGGACCAGCCACAAGTGCTACGTCCTCTAAGCAAGAGGGTAATACTTCTCAAGCCAAGCCAGCCTGGAGGCCAATGCAAGGCTGGAACAAAGGTAAGCAGGCCAAGAAACCTGCCACTGCTACCAAGACAGCATGAGATGTTGGCCCCCGATCCGGGACCGGATCTGGTGGGGGGCAGACTCTCTCTCTTCGCTCAGGCTTGGGCAAGAGATGTTCTGGATCCTTGGGCGCTAGAAATAGTCTCCCAAGGTTATCTTCTGGAATTCAAGGGGCTTCCCCCAAGGGGGAGGTTCCACAGGTCTCAATTGTCTTCAGACCACATAAAAAGACAGGCATTCTTACATTGTGTAGAAGACCTGTTAAAAATGGGAGTGATTCATCCTGTTCCATTAGGAGAACTAGGGATGGGGTTCTACTCCAATCTGTTCGTTGTTCCCAAAAAAGAGGGAACATTCAGACCAGTCTTAGATCTCAAGATCCTAAACAAGTTTCTCAAGGTTCCATCGTTCAAAATGGAAACCATTCGAACAATTCTTCCTTCCATCCAGGAAGGCCAATTCATGACCACGGTGGATTTAAAGGATGCGTATCTACATATTCCTATCCACAAGGAACATCATCGGTTCCTATGGTTCGCATTTCTGGACAAGCATTACCAGTTTGTGGCACTCCCGTTCGGATTAGCCACTGCTCCAAGAATTTTCACAAAGGTACTAGGGTCCCTTCTAGCGGTGCTAAGACCAAGGGGCATTGCAGTAGTACCTTACTTGGACGACATACTGATTCAAGCGTCGTCCCTTCCACAAGCAAAGGCTCACACGGACATTGTCCTGGCCTTTCTCAGATCTCACGGGTGGAAAGTGAACGTAGAAAAAAGTTCTCTATCTCCGTCAACAAGGGTTCCCTTCTTGGGAACAATAATAGACTCCTTAGAAATGAGGATTTTTCTGACAGAGGCCAGAAAATCAAAACTTCTAAACTCTTGTCAAATACTTCATTCTGTTCCTCTTCCTTCCATAGCGCAGTGCATGGAAGTAATAGGTTTGATGGTAGCGGCAATGGACATAGTTCCTTTTGCGCGAATTCATCTAAGACCATTACAACTGTGCATGCTCAGTCAGTGGAATGGGGACTATACAGACTTGTCTCCGACGATACAAGTAGATCAGAGGACCAGAGATTCACTCAGTTGGTGGCTGTCCCTGGACAACCTGTCACAGGGGATGAGCTTCCGCAGACCAGAGTGGGTCATTGTCACGACCGACGCCAGTCTGGTGGGCTGGGGCGCGGTCTGGGGACCCCTGAAAGCGCAGGGTCTTTGGTCTCGGGAAGAATCTATTCTCCCTATAAATATTCTGGAACTGAGAGCGATATTCAATGCTCTCAATGCTTGGCCTCAGCTAGCAAAGACCAAGTTCATACGGTTTCAATCAGACAACATGACGACTGTTGCGTACATCAACCATCAGGGGGGAACAAGGAGTTCCCTGGCGATGGAAGAAGTGACCAAAATCATTCAATGGGCGGAGACTCACTCCTGCCACTTGTCTGCAATCCACATTCCAGGAGTGGAAAACTGGGAAGCGGATTTTCTGAGTCGTCAGACATTTCATCCGGGGGAGTGGGAACTCCATCCGGAAATCTTTGCCCAAATCACTCAATTGTGGGGCTTTCCAGACATGGATCTGATGGCCTCTCGTCAGAACTTCAAGGTTCCTTGCTACGGGTCCAGATCCAGGGATCCCAAGGCGACTCTAGTAGATGCACTAGTAGCACCTTGGACCTTCAAACTAGCTTATGTATTCCCGCCGTTTCCTCTCATCCCCAGGCTGGTAGCCAGGATCAATCAGGAGAGGGCATCGGTGATCTTGATAGCTCCTGCGTGGCCACGCAGGACTTGGTATGCAGACCTGGTGAATATGTCATCGGCTCCACCATGGAAGCTACCTTTGAGACGAGACCTTCTTGTTCAAGGTCCGTTCGAACATCCGAATCTGGTCTCACTCCAACTGACTGCTTGGAGATTGAACGCTTGATCTTATCAAAGCGAGGGTTCTCAGATTCTGTCATTGATACTCTTGTTCAGGCCAGAAAGCCTGTAACTAGAAAAATCTACCACAAAATATGGAAAAAATATATCTGTTGGTGTGAATCTAAAGGATTCCCTTGGGACAAGATAAAAATTTCTAAGATTCTATCCTTTCTTCAAGAAGGTTTGGAGAAAGGATTATCTGCAAGTTCTTTGAAAGGACAGATTTCTGCCTTGTCTGTGTTACTTCACAAAAAGCTGGCAGCTGTGCCAGATGTTCAAGCCTTTGTTCAGGCTCTGGTTAGAATCAAGCCTGTTTACAAACCTTTGACTCCTCCTTGGAGTCTCAATTTAGTTCTTTCAGTTCTTCAGGGGGTTCCGTTTGAACCCTTACATTCCGTTGATATCAAGTTATTATCTTGGAAAGTTTTGTTTTTGGTTGCAATTTCTTCTGCTAGAAGAGTTTCAGAATTATCTGCTCTGCAGTGTTCTCCTCCTTATCTGGTGTTCCATGCAGATAAGGTGGTTCTGCGTACTAAACCTGGTTTTCTTCCGAAAGTTGTTTCTAACAAAAACATTAACCAGGAGATAGTCGTGCCTTCTTTGTGTCCGAATCCACTTTCAAAGAAGGAACGTTTGTTGCACAATTTGGATGTAGTTCGTGCTCTAAAATTCTATTTAGATGCTACAAAGGATTTTAGACAAACATCTTCCTTGTTTGTTGTTTATTCTGGTAAAAGGAGAGGTCAAAAAGCAACTTCTACCTCTCTCTCTCTTTTTGGATTAAAAGCATCATCAGATTGGCTTACGAGACTGCCGGACGGCAGCCTCCTGAAAGAATTACAGCTCATTCCACTAGGGCTGTGGCTTCCACATGGGCCTTCAAGAACGAGGCTTCTGTTGATCAGATATGTAAGGCAGCGACTTGGTCTTCACTGCACACTTTTACTAAATTTTACAAATTTGATACTTTTGCTTCTTCTGAGGCTATTTTTGGGAGAAAGGTTTTGCAAGCCGTGGTGCCTTCCATCTAGGTGACCTGATTTGCTCCCTCCCTTCATCCGTGTCCTAAAGCTTTGGTATTGGTTCCCACAAGTAAGGATGACGCCGTGGACCGGACACACCTATGTTGGAGAAAACAGAATTTATGTTTACCTGATAAATTACTTTCTCCAACGGTGTGTCCGGTCCACGGCCCGCCCTGGTTTTTTAATCAGGTCTGATAATTTATTTTCTTTAACTACAGTCACCACGGTATCATATGATTTCTCCTATGCAAATATTCCTCCTTTACGTCGGTCGAATGACTGGGGAAGGCGGAGCCTAGGAGGGATCATGTGACCAGCTTTGCTGGGCTCTTTGCCATTTCCTGTTGGGGAAGAGAATATCCCACAAGTAAGGATGACGCCGTGGACCGGACACACCGTTGGAGAAAGTAATTTATCAGGTAAACATAAATTCTGTTTTCTTTGTCTAAATCATCTTTTGTGACTCAGGATGGACCTAGAGGCCCTGCTAGGGGTCCCTTGGTTTTCTGATTTGATGCAAATGTGTCATAAAAGTAGATTTTTATGAAACTACTCCTTCCCAGATTATTTAGGAGTCTATTGACAATGGTAATGGTTGACACAAATGTTTTCTATTATGTCCCAAAACTTTACAGCCCACACGCAGTGCCCTGTGCTTCCTCTCACGCTCCACCTGGCGTTTACTTTTTTTTCGTGCGTTGTCTGGTTTTTCCATACTGCAGGAAAAGTACAAGAGGACAGATATTCAGTCAATGAATAATGTGACTAATTCAGTAGTATCTATACTTCGGTGGTATCTGAGGGAGAATTCTCTGACTCAGATGGGGTAATTCCTTTATCCGATCCTGAGATTGCTTCCTTCAGTTTTAGCTTGGATACCTTCATTTGTGACTTGGAGGTTTTAGCTTCCCTGGACGGCTACGACACTACCGGCGTAGTCTAGCTTCTAAAAGCTCAGGGCCTGTTGGTTCGGCAGGAGTCTTTTCTCCCCATAAACATCTTGGAGTTAAGAGCAATATTCAATGCCTTGTTAGCTTGGCCTCAATTATCCTTAGTCCAGTTTTTCAGATTCCAGTCAGACCACATCCCTTCAGTGGCTTACATCAACTACCAGGGAGGAACTCGGAGTTTCTTGGCTATGAAGGAGGTGACTCGCATTCTGCAGTGGGCGGAAGCTCGCAATTGTTTCCTATCTGCCATCCACATTCTAGAAATGGACAACTGGGAGGCAGATTTACTGAGCAGACAGACTTTTCATCCCGGGGAGTGGGCTCTCCATCCAGAAGTGTTCTCAAAGATAACCCTCAGGGGGGGGGGGTTCCAGAGTTGGATCTGATGGCGTCTCGTCAAAACGCCAAGCTTCCAAAGTACGGTTCAAGGTCAAGAGATCCTCAGGCCGCTCTGATAGATGCTCTAACGGTTCCTTGGATCTTCTCTTTCGCATACCTGTTTCCTCCGTTTGCTCTCCTTCCATGAGTCATTGCTCGTATCAAACAGGAGAGAGCATCTGTAATTCTAATAGCTCCTGCATGGCCTCGCAGAATCTGGTTCAGAGATCTGGTGTAGCTGTCTTCTCTTCCACCTTGGAGGTTACCTCTGAGGAAGGACCTTCTACTTCAAGGTCCATTCCTCCATCCAAACCTGGATTCTCTGAAGCTGACTGCTTGGACACCTAGTTCTGTCTAGACGTGGTTTTTCTGAAGCGGTCATTGATACTATGCTTTAGGCTCGTAAAGCTGTTACTCGCAAGGTTTACCATAAGGCATGGCGTAAATACCTTTTTTGGTGCGAGTCTAAGGGTTTCTCCTGTACCTGGGTGAGGATTCCCCCGAATTTCATCTTTTCTTCAGGATGGCCAGGAGAAAGGTTTGTCAGTCAGTATTATTTTGCTCAGACGTTCAAGCCCTGGTCAGAATCAAGCCTGTATTTAAATCTGTTGCTCCTCCTTGGAGCCTTAATCTTGTTCTTAAAGTTTTGCAGCTGGCTCTGTTTGAGCCGATGCATGTTGTTGATATAAAATTATCTTAGGTTTTGTGCTTGCTATTTCTTCCGCTCGCAGAGTTTCTGAGCTTTCAGCTCTGCAGTGTGATTCCCCGTACCTTATATTTCATGCAAATAAGTCGGTCCATCGTACAAAATTGGGTTTTCTCCCTAAGGTGGTGTCAGATCCAAGTATTAATCAGGAAATTGTTGTTCCTTCTGTTTGTCCTAATTCTTTTTCTTATAAGGAACGTCTTTTGCATAACTTGGATGTTGTGCATGCTCTAAAATTTTACCTACAAGCTACTAAAGATTTTCGGCAATCTTCTGCCCTGTTTGTTGTTTTCTCTGGAAAGCGTAAGGGTCAGAAGGCCACTTCTACCCTTTCCCTCTGGTTAAGAAGATTAGTTTTGCTTATGAGTCAGCTGGACAGCACTAGAATTACAGCTCATTCCACTAGAGCTGTCTCCTCATCTTGGGCTTTCAAAAATTAAGCTTCTGTGTAACAGATTTGCAAGGCGGCAACGTGGTCCTCTTTGCATACTTTTTCCAAATTCTACAAATTTGATACTTTTGCCTCTTTTAGGAGAAAGGTCCTTCAAGCAGTGGTGCCTTCCGTTTAGGTTGCCTGTCTTGTCCCTCCCTTATCTGTGTACTCTAGCTTGGGTATTGATTCCCAATAATAATTAGATGTTCCATGGACTCATCGTGTCATTAGAAAGAAAACACAATTTATGCTTACCTTATAAATTTATTTCTCGAAGCGGTGGTGTCTTCTGTTTAGGTCTTCTTGCCTTGTTCTCCCTCCCTGTTCATTCTGTGTCCTCTAGCTTGGGTATTGTTTCCCACTAGTAATTGGAGTGACGTTGTGGACTCTCCATGCCATAGGAAAGAAAACAAAATATATGCTTACCGGATTAATTTCTTTCTTTCCGGGCATTAAGAGTCCACGACCCCCCCCTTTTTAAATTATAATTCGGCAGTTTGTTTTTTTAGTAAACCTCAGGCACCTCTATACCCTTGTGTTTCTTCTTTTTTCCATTTTCCTTCGGCTGAATGACCAGGGATTATGGGTAAGGGAAGTTACACTTAACAGCTTTGCTGGGTGCTCTTTGTCTCCTCCTGCTGGCCAGGAGTTGATTTCCACTAGTAATTGGAATGACATTGTGGAAGAAAGAAATTTTTCAGGTAAGCATACGTTTTGTTTTCATGGTGTATTAACCATGATTATTCCTGGCATTCTTTTAGAATTCCTTGTATTCTTTTAGAATTCCTGGGATTCTTCAGTTTTTGCAGACTGGTTTAGATAAAGGTTTATCTGCCAGTTTTTTGAAAGGACAAATCTCTGCTCTTGAGCCTATGTATAAATTAGACATTAAACTACTTTCATGGAAAGTTTTTTTTTTTTTTTTTTTTTGCCATCTCTTCTGCTAGAAGAGTTTCTGATTTGCCTGCTCTCTCTTGTGAGTCTTTTTATCTGATATTCCATCAAGATAAAGCTGTTTTGTGGACTACGTTTACATTTTTCCCTAAAATTGTTTTCATGTAATTAGCAAGAGTCCATGAGCTAGTGACGTATGGGATATACATTCCTACCAGGAGGGGCAAAGTTTCCCAAACCTCAAAATGCCTATAAATACACCCCTCACCACACCCACAATTCAGTTTTACAAACTTTGCCTCCCATGGAGGTGGTGAAGTAAGTTTGTGCTAGATTCTACGTTGATATGCACTTCGCAGCAGGCTGAAGCCCGGTTTTCCTCTCAGAGTGCAGTGAATGTCAGAGGGATGTGAAGAGAGTATTGCCTACTTGAATACAATGGTCTTCCTCTAGGGGATCTATTTCATAGGTTCTCTGTTATCGGTCGTAGAGATTTCTTCTCCTACCTCCCTTTTCTCTTGTAAGGTGTATCCAGTCCACGGATCATCCATTACTTGTGGGATATTCTCCTTCCCAACAGGAAACTGCAAGAGGATCACCCACAGCAGAGCTGTCTATATAGCTCCTCCCCTAACTGCCACCTCCAGTCATTCTCTTGCAGCTCTCTACAAGCATGGAAGCAGTTAGAGAGATGTGGTGTAATTTAGTTGTTTTTCTTCAATTCAAAAGTTTGTTATTTTTAAATGGTACCGGAGTTGTACTATTTTGGTCTCAGGCAGAAAATAGAAGAAGAGTCTGCCTGTGGTCTCTGATGATCTTAGCAGGTTGTAACTAAGATCCATTGCTGTTCTCACACATAACTGAAGAGAGAGGTAACTTCAGCTTGGGGAATGGCGTGCAGGGTATCCTGCTGTGAGGTATGTGCAGTCTAAATTTTTCTAGAGAAATGTATATGCTAGAAAATGCTGTTGATACCGGATTTATTTAAGGTAAGCCTGATTACAGTATCATGCTTACTATTAGAGGTAACACTCTTATTATTTTTTCAAATTACTGAAATATAAGACGTTTGCTTAAACGTTTTTTATATGCTGTTTGGTGATAAAACTTTATTGGGGCCCAGTTTTTCCACATGGCTGGCTAAAATTTGCCTAGGGATAGTTTTGTTAGGCCTCTCACTGTGTAGACAGGAGTGGGAGGGGCCTAATTTTGCGCCTAAATGCGCATTAGCTTTTGCAGACTGAGACATCCAGTTTCCTTGAAAGAGTTCCCTGAATGCTTAGGACCTCTCTGAAGGGTTTTGGTGCTTTCTAAAGTCGTTTGTATGGCAAGGTAGGGCCACAGCAGAGCTGTGGCAGTTTGTTGTGACTGTTAAAAAACGTCTATTTGGGGGGTTTTTTATCCGTTTTTGAAACTAAGGGTTTAATCATCCATTTGCAAGTGGGTGCGATGCTCTGTTAGCCTATTTTACACACTGTAAACATTTTGTTTGATTTACTGCTTTTCTCTTGTTAAGTGTATCCAGTCCACTGATCATCCATTACTTGTGGGATATTCTCCTTCCCAACAGGAAGTTGCAAGAGGATCACCCACAGCAGAGCTGCTATATAGCTCCTCCCCTAACTGTAATACCCAGTCATTCTCTTGCAAGCCTCAACCAAGATGGAGGTTGTAAGAGGAGTGTGGTGTTTTATACTTAGTTTATTCTTCAATCAAAAGTTTGTTATTTTTAAATGGTGCCGGAGTGTACTGTTTATCTCAGGCAGTATTTAGAAGAAGAATCTGCCTGCGTTTTCTATGATCTTAGCAGAAGTAACTAAGATCCATGGCTGTTCTCACATATTCTGAGGAGTGAGGTAACTTCAGAGAGGGAATGGCGTGCAGGTTTTCCTGCAATAAGGTATGTGCAGTTAATATTTTTCTAGGCATGGAATTTGCTAGAAAATGCTGCTGATACCGAACTAATGTAAGTAAAGCCTTAAATGCAGTGATAGCGACTGGTATCAGGCTTATTAATAGATACATACTCTTATAAAAATGTAATATAAAACGTTTGCTGGCATGTTTAATCGTTTTTATATGTATTTGGTGATAAAACTAATTGGGGCCTAGTTTTTTTCCACATGGCTGGCTTGAATTTTGCCTAGTAACAGTTTCCTTAGGCTTTCCACTGTTGCAATATGAGTGGGAAGGGCCTATTTTAGTGCTTTTCTGTGCAGCTAAAATTACTGACAGAGACATCCAGATTCTTCCTGCATGATCCAGGACATCTCTGGAGGGCTCAAAAGGCTTCAAAGTCGTTTTTGAGGGAGGTAAAAAGCCACAGTAGAGCTGTGGCAGTTGTTGTGACTGTTTGAAAAGAAAAAAAAAAAAAAACGTTTTTGTCTTTTATTATTCAGTTTTGGGTATTAAGGAGTTAATCATCCATTTGCAAGTGGGTGCAATGCTCTGCTAACTTGTTACATAAACTGTAAAAATTTTGTTAGTGTAACTGCCTTTTTTCACTGTTATTTCAAATTTGTGTTTCTTAAAGGTGCAGTAACGTTTTTTTTATATTGCTTGTAAATTTGTTTAAAGTGTTTTCCAAGCTTGCTAGTCTCATTGCTAGTCTGTTTAAACATGTCTGACACAGAGGAAACTACTTGTTCATTATGTTTGAAAGCCATGGTGGATCCCCATAGGAGAATGTGTACTAAATGTATTGATTTCACCTTAAACAGTAAAGATCAGTCTTTAACTATAAAACTAACTCTCCCCACGTGTCAGACCCTTCGCCTCCCGCTCAGGGGATGCACGCTAATATGGCGCCAATTACATCAGGGATGCCCATAGCGATTACCTTGCAGGACATGGCTGCAATCATGAATAATACCCTGTCAGAGGTATTATCTAGGTTGCCTGAATTAAGAGGCAAGCGCGATTGCTCTGGGTTAGGAGAAATACAGAGCGCGCAGATGCTGTAAGGGCCATGTCTGATACTGCGTCACAATATGCAGATCATGAGGACGGAGAGCTTCAGTCTGTGGGTGACATCTCTGATTCGGGGAAACCTGATTCAGAGATTTCTAATTTTAAATTTAAGCTTGAGAACCTCCGTGTGTTGCTTGGGGAGGTATTAGCTGCTCTGAATGACTGTAACACAGTTGCAGTACCAGAGAAATTGTGTAGGCTGGATAAATACTATGCGGTACCGGTGTGTACTGATGTTTTTCCTATACCTAAAAGACTTACAGAAATTATTAGCAAGGAGTGGGATAGACCGGGTGTGCCTTTTCCCCACCTAAGCAGTTTCTACTTTAGCAAAGCGTACTACTATCCCGGTTGAGGGACAGTTGTGCTTTTTCAGATCCAATGGATAAAAAATTGGAGGGTTACCTTAAGAAAATGTTTATTCAACAAGGTTTTATTTTACAGCCCCTTGCATGCATTGCGCCTGTCACGGCCGCGGCGGCATTCTGGTTTGAGGCCATCCATACAGCTCCATTGACTGAAATTATTGACAAGCTTAGAACACTTAAGCTAGCTAACTCATTTGTTTCTGATGCCATTGTTCATTTAACTAAACTAACGGCTAAGAATTCCGGATTCGCCGACGTGACTTCGAAGTCTAAATTACTCAACATTCCTTTCAAGGGGCAGACCTTATTCGGGCCTGGTTTGAAGGAAATTATTGCTGACATTACTGGAGGTAAGGGTCACACCCTTCCTCAGGACAGGGCCAAAGCAAAGGCCAAACAGTCTAATTTTCGTGCCTTTCGAAATTTCAAGGCAGGTGCAGCATCAACTTCCTCCGCTTCAAAACAAGAGGGAACTTTTGCTCAATCTAAGCAGGCCTGGAAACCTAACCAGTCCTGGAACAAAGGCAAGCAGGCCAGAAAGCCTGCTGCTGCCTCTAAGACAGCATGAAGGAATGGCCCCCCTATCCGGCGACGGATCTAGTAGGGGGCAGACTTTCTCTCTTCCCCAGGCGTGGGCAAGAGATGTTCAGGATCCCTGGGCGTTGGAGATCATATCTCAGGGATATCTTCTGGACTTCAAAGCTTCCCCTCCACAAGGGAGATTTCATCTTTCAAGGCTATCTGCAAATCAGATAAAGAAAGAGGCATTCCTACGCTGTGTGCAAGACCTCCTAGTTATGGGAGTGATCCATCCAGTTCCGCGGACGGAACAAGGACAGGGTTTTATTCGAATCTGTTTGTGGTTCCCAAAAAAGAGGGAACCTTCAGACCAATTTTGGATCTAAAGATCTTAAACAAATTCCTCAGAGTTCCATCTTTCAAAATGGAAACTATTCGGACCATCCTACCCATGATCCAAGAAGGTCAGTACATGACCACAGTGGACTTAAAAGATGCCTACCTTCACATACCGATTCACAAAGATCATCATCGGTTTCTAAGGTTTGCCTTTCTAGACAGGCATTACCAATTTGTAGCTCTTCCCTTCGGGTTGGCTACAGCCCCGAGAATCTTTACAAAGGTTCTGGGCTCACTTCTGGCGGTTCTAAGACCGCGAGGCATAGCGGTGGCTCCGTATCTAGACGACATCCTGATACAAGCTTTCAAGTTGCCAAGTCTCATACAGAGATAGTTCTGGCATTTCTGAGGTCGCACGGGTGGAAAGTGAACGAGGAAAAGAGTTCTCTATCCCCACTCACAAGAGTCTCCTTCTTAGGGACTCTTATAGATTCTGTAGGAATGAAAATTTACCTGACTGAGTCCAGGTTATCAAAACTTCTAAATGCTTGCCGTGTTCTTCACTCCATTCCGCGCCCTTCGGTAGCTCAGTGTATGGAGGTAATCGGCTTAATGGTAGCGGCAATGGACATAGTGCTATTTGCGCGCCTTCATCTCAGACCGCTGCAATTATGCATGCTGAGTCAGTGGAATGGGGATTACACAGATTTGTCCCCTCTGCTAAATCTGAATCAAGAGACCAGAGATTCTCTTCTCTGGTGGTTGTCTCGGGTACACCTGTCCAAGGGTATGACCTTTCGCAGGCCAGATTGGACAATTGTAACAACAGATGCCAGCTTTCTAGGTTGGAGTGCAGTCTGGAATTCCCTGAAGGCACAGGGATCGTGGACTCAGGAGGAGAAACTCCTTCCAATAAATATTCTGGAGTTAAGAGCGATATTCAGTGCTCTTCTGGCTTGGCCTCAGTTAGCAACACTGAGGTTCATCAGATTTCAGTCGGACAACATCACGACTGTGGCTTACATCAACCATCAAGGGGGAACCAGGAGTTCCCTAGCGATGTTAGAAGTCTCAAAAATAATTCGCTGGGCAGAGTAACACTCTTGCCACCTGTCAGCAATCCATATCCCAGGCGTGGAGAACTGGGAGGCAGATTTTCTAAGTCTTCAGACTTTCCATCCGGGGGAGTGGGAACTCCATCCGGAGGTGTTTGCTCAGTTGATTCATCGTTGGGGCAAACCAGAGTTGGATCTGATGGCATCTCGCCAGAACGCCAAGCTTCCTTGTTACGGATCCAGGTTCAGGGACCCAGAAGCGACGCTGATAGATGCTCTAGCAGCGCCTTGGTTCTTCAACCTGGCTTATGTGTTTCCACCGTTTCCTCTGCTCCCTCGACTGATTGCCAAAATCAAACAGGAGAGAGCATCAGTGATTCTGATAGCACCTGCGTGGCCACGCAGGACTTGGTATGCAGACCTAGTGGACATGTCATCCTTTCCACCATGGACTCTGCCTCTAAGACAGGACCTTCTGATACAAGGTCCTTTCAATCATCCAAATCTAATTTCTCTGAGACTGACTGCATGGAGATTGAACGCTTGATTCTATCAAAGCGTGGCTTCTCCGAGTCAGTCATTGATACTTTAATACAGGCACAAAAGCCTGTTACCAGGAAAATCTACCACAAGATATGGAGTAAATATCTTTATTGGTGTGAATCCAAGAATTACTCATGGAGTAAGGTTAGGATTCCTAGAATATTGTCTTTTCTCCAAGAGGGCTTGGACAAAGGATTATCAGCTAGTTCCTTAAAGGGACAGATTTCTGCTCTGTCTATTCTTTTGCACAAGCGTCTGGCAGAGGTTCCAGACGTCCAGGCATTTTGCCAGGCTTTGGTTAGAATTAAGCCTGTGTTTAAACCTGTTGCTCCCCCGTGGAGCTTAAACTTGGTTCTTAAGGTTCTTCAAGGAGTTCCGTTTGAACCCCTTCATTCCATTGATATTAAACTTTTATCTTGGAAAGTTCTGTTTTTGATGGCTATTTCCTCGGCTCGGAGAGTCTCTGAGCTATCTGCCTTACAATGTGATTCTCCTTATCTGATTTTTCATGCAGATAAGGTAGTTCTGCGTACCAAACCTGGGTTTTTACCTAAGGTGGTTTCTAACAAGAATATCAATCAAGAGATTGTTGTTCCTTCGTTGTGCCCTAATCCTTCTTCAAAGAAGGAACGTCTTTTACATAATCTGGACGTAGTCCGTGCCTTGAAGTTTTACTTACAAGCTACTAAGGATTTTCGTCAAACATCTTTCCTGTTTGTCGTTTACTCTGGACAGAGGAGAGGTCAAAAAGCTTCGGCAACCTCTTTCCTTTTGGCTTCGGAGCGTAATACGCCTAGCCTATGAGACTGCTGGACAGCAGCCCCCTGAAAGGATTACAGCTCATTCTACTAGAGCTGTGGCTTCCACCTGGGTCTTCAAAAATGAGGCCTCTGTTGAACAGATTTGCAAGGCTGCGACTTGGTCTTCGCTTCACACTTTTTCAAAGTTTTACAAATTTGATTTCTTTCATGTAATTAGCAAGAGTCCATGAGCTAGTGACGTATGGGATATACATTCCTACCAGGAGGGGCAAAGTTTCCCAAACCTTAAAATGCCTATAAATACACCCCTCACCACACCCACAATTCAGTTTTACAAACTTTGCCTCCGATGGAGGTGGTGAAGTAAGTTTGTGCTAGATTCTACGTTGATATGCGCTCCGCAGCAAGTTGGAGCCCGGTTTTCCTCTCAGCGTGCAGTGAATGTCAGAGGGATGTGAGGAGAGTATTGCCTATTTGAATGCAGTGATCTCCTTCTAAGGGGTCTATTTCATAGGTTCTCTGTTATCGGTCGTAGAGATTCATCTCTTACCTCCCTTTTCAGATCGACGATATACTCTTATATATACCATTACCTCTGCTGATTCTCGTTTCAGTACTGGTTTGGCTATCTGCTATATGTAGATGAGTGTCCTGGGGTAAGTAAGTCTCATTTTCTGTGACACTCCTAGCTATGGTTGGGCACTTTGTTTATAAAGTTCTAAATATATGTATTCAAACATTTATTTGCCTTGACTCAGAATGTTCAACTTTCCTTATTTTTCAGACAGTCAGTTTCATATTTGGGATAATGCATTTTAATTTAACATTTTTTACCTTAAAATTTGACTTTTTCCCTGTGGGCTGTTAGGCTCGCGGGGGCTGAAAATGCTTCATTTTATTGCGTCATTCTTGGCGCGGACTTTTTTGGCGCAAAAATTCTATTTCCGTTTCCGGCGTCATACGTGTCGCCGGAAGTTGCGTCATTCTTTGACGTTATTTTGCGCCAAAGATGTCGGCGTTCCGGATGTGGTGTCATTTTTGGCGCCAAAAAGCATTTAGGCGCCAAATAATGTGGGCGTCTTATTTGGCGCGAAAAAATATGGGCGTCACTTTTGTCTCCACATTATTTAAGTCTCATTTTTTATTGCTTCTGGTTGCTAGAAGCTTGTTCTTTGGCATTTTTTCCCATTCCTGAAACTGTCATTTAAGGAATTTGATCAATTTTGCTTTATATGTTGTTTTTTCTCTTACATATTGCAAGATGTTCCACGTTGCAACTGAGTCAGAAGTTACTTCAGGAAAATCACTGCACAGTGCTGGAGCTACCAAGCTAAGTGTATCTGCTATAAACTTTTGGTATCTGTTTCTCCAGCTGTTATTTGTATTGCATGTCATGTCAAACTTATTAATGCAGATAAAATTTCCTTTAGTACTGTTACATTACCTGTTGCTGTTCCGTCAACATCTAATTTTCAGAGTGTTCCTGATAACATAAGAGATTTTATTTTTTAAATCCATTAAGAAGGCTATGTCTGTTATTTCTCCTTCTAGTATACATAAAAGTCTTTTAAAACTTCTCTTTTTTCAGATGAATTTTTAAATGAACATCATCATTCTGATACTGATAATGGTTCTTCTGGTTCAGAGGTTTCTGTCTCAGAGGTTGATGCTGATAAATCTTTGTATTTGTTCAAGATGGAATTTATTCGTTCTTTACTTAAAGAAGTGTTATTTGCATTAGAAATAGAGGATTCTGGTCCTCTTGATTCTAAATGTAAACGTTTAAATAAGGTTTTTAAATCTCCTGTAGTTATTCCAGAAGTGTTTTATCTCCCTGATGCTATTTCTGAAGTAATTCCAGGGAATGGAATAATTTGGATAATTTATTTACTCCTTCTAGACGTTTAAGCAAATTATATCCTGTGCCATCTGACAGATTAGAGTTTTTTGAGACAAAAATCCCTAAGGTTATGGGGCTATCTCTACTCCTGCTAATGTACTACTATTCCTACGGCAGATAGTACTTCATTTAAGGATCCTTTAGATAGGAAAATTGAATCCTTTCTAAGAAAAGCTTACTTATGTTCAGGTAATCTTCTTAGACCTGCTATATTTTTAGCGGATGTTGCTGCAGCTTCAACTTTTTGATTAGAAGCTTTAGCGCAACAAGTAACAGATCATAATTTTATAGCATTATTATTATTCTATAACATGCTAATAATTTTATTGGTGATACCATCTTTTGATATCATTAGAGTTGATGTCAGGTATATGTCTCTAGCTATTTTAGCTAGAGAAGCTTTATGGATTAAACTTGGAATGCTGACATGTCTTCTAAGTCATCTTTGCTTTCCCTTTCTTTCCAGGGTAAATAATCATTTTAGTTCCTTTCCTCACAAGGAACAAAAGCCTGATCCTTCATCCTCAGGAGCGGCATCAGTTTGGAAACTATTTCCAGTTTGGAATATATCCAAGCCTTATAGAAACCTATAGCCAGCTCCTAAGTACCTATGAAGGTGCGGCCCTTATTCCAGCTCAGCTGGTATGGGGCAGATTACGTTTTCTTCAAAGAAATTTGGATCAATTCCGTTCTTAATCTCTGGTTTCAGAAACATTGTTTCAGAAAGGTACAGAATTGGCTTCAAGTTAAGGCCTCCTGCTAAGAGATTCTTTTCTTTCCCGTGTCCCAGTTAACACAGCAAAGGCTCAGCATTTCTGTAATGTGTTTCAGATCTAGAGTTGGCTGGAGTATTTATGCCAGTTCCAGTTCTGGAACAGGGGCTGGGGTTTTATTTTATCTCTTCATTTGTACCAAAGAAGGTCAATTCCTTCAGACCAGTTCCGGATCTGTCATTATTGAATCGTTATGTTAGGATACCAACATTCAAGATGGTTACTGTAGGACTATCCTGCCTTTTGTTTAGCAAGGGCATTATATGTCTACAATAGATTTACAGGATGTGTATCTGCATATTCCGATTCATCCAGATCACTTTTAGTGTCTGAGATTCTCTTTTTAGACAAGCATTACCAGTTTTGTGGCTCTACCGTTTGGCCTAGCCTCAGTTCCAAGAATTTTTTTCAAAGGTTCTCGGTGCCCCTTTTTTCTGTAATCAGAGAATAGGGTTTTGGTATTTCCTTATTTGGACGATATCTTGGTACTTGCTCAGTCTTCTCATTTTCGAAGAATCTCATACGAATCGACTTGTGTTGTTTCTTCAAATTCATGGTTGGAGGATCAATTTACCATTCAGTTCATTGATTCCTCAGACAAGGGTAACCTTTTTAGGTTTCTAGATAAATTCAGTGTCTATGACTCTGTCCTTGTCAGACAAGAGAAGTTTAACATTGATATCAGCTTGTCAAAACCTTCAGTCACAATCATTCCCTTTGGTAGCCTTATGCATGGAAATGTTGGGTCTTAGGACTGCCGCATCAGATGCGATCTCCTTTGCTCGTTTTCACATGCGACCTCTTCAGCTCTGTATGCTGAACCAATGGTGCAGGGATTACTCAAAGATATCTCAATTAATATCTTTAAACCGATTTTACAACACTCTCTGACATGGTGGACAGATCACCATCGTTTAGTTCAGGGGGCTTCTTTGTTCTTTCGACCTGGACTATAATCTCAACAGATGCAAGTCTTACAGGTTGGGGAGCTGTGTGGGGGTATCTGACGGCACAAGGGGTTTGGGAATCTCAGGAGGTGAGATTTCCGATCAATATTTTGGAACTCCGTGCAATTTTCAGAGCTCTTCAGTCTTGGCCTCTTCTCAAGAGAGAGTTGTTCATTTGTTTTCAGATAGACAATGTCACAACTGTGGCATACATCAATCATCAAGGAGGGACTCACAGTCCTCTGGCTATGAAAGAAGTATCTCGAATTTTGGTTTGGGCGGAATCCAGCTCCTGTCTAATCTCCGCGGTTCATATCCCAGGTATGGACAATTGGAAAGCGGATTATCTCAGTCGCCAAACGTTGCATCCGGGCGAATGGTCTCTTCACCCAGAGGTATTTCTTCAGATTGTTCAAATGTGGGAACTTCCAGAAATAGATCTGATGGCTTCTCATCTAAACAAGAAACTTCCCAGGTATCTGTCCAGATCCCGGGATCCTCAGGCGGAGGCAGTGGATGCATTATCACTTCCTTGGAAGTATCATCCTGCCTATATCTTTCCGCCTCTAGTTCTTCTTCCAAGAGTAATCTCCAAGATTCTGAAGGAATGCTCGTTTGTTCTGCTGGTAGCTCCGGCATGGCCTCACAGGTTTTGGTATGCGGATCTTGTCCGGATGGCCTCTTGCCAACCGTGGACTCTTCCGTTAAGACCAGACCTTTTGTCTCAAGGTCCTTTTTTCCATCAGGATCTGAAATCCTTAAATTTAAAGGTATGGAGATTGAACGCTTGATTCTTGGTCAAAGAGGTTTCTCTGACTCTGTGATTAATACTATGTTACAGGCTCGTAAATCTGTATCCAGAGAGATATATTATAGAGTCTGGAAGACTTATATTTCTTGGTGTCTTTCTCATCATTTTTCTTGGCATTCTTTTAGAATACCGAGAATATTACAGTTTCTTCAGGATGGTTTAGATAAGGGTTTGTCCGCAAGTTCCTTGAAAGGTCAAATCTCTGCTCTTTCTGTTCTTTTTCACAGACAGATTGCTATTCTTCCTGATATTCATTGTTTTGTACAAGCTTTGGTTCGTATAAAGCCTGTCATTAAGTCAATTTCTCCTCCTTGGAGTTTGAATTTGGTTCTGGGGGCTCTTCAAGCTCCTCCATTTGAACCTATGCATTCATTGGATATTAAATTACTTTCTTGGAAAGTTTTGTTCCTTTTGGCCATCTCTTCTGCCAGAAGAGTTTCTGAATTATCTGCTCTTTCTTGTGAGTCTCCTTTTCTGATTTTTCATCAGGATAAGGCGGTGTTGCGAACTTCTTTTGAATTTTTACCTAAGTTGTGAATTCCAACAACATTAGTAGAGACATTGTGGTTCCTTCATTATGTCTTAATCCTAAGAATTCTAAGGAGAAATCGTTGCATTCTTTGGATGTTATTAGAGCTTTGAAATATTGTGTTGAAGCTACTAAGTCTTTTCGAAAGACTTCAAGTTTATTTGTTATCTTTTCCGGTTTTAGAAAGGCCAGAAAACTTCTGCCATTTCTTTGGCATCTTGGTTGAAATCTTTAATTCATCTTGCCTATGTTGAGTCGGGTAAGACTCCGCCTCATAGGATTACAGCTCATTCTACTAGGTCAGTTTCTACTTCCTGGGCGTTTAGGAATGAAGCTTCGGTTGATCAGATTTGCAAAGCGGCAACTTGGTCCTCTTTGCATACTTTTACCAAATTCTAACATTTTGTTGTATTTTCTTCTTCTGAAGCAGTTTTTGGTAGAAAAGTACTTCAGGCAGCGTTTTCAGTTTGAATCTTCTGCTTATGTTTTTTCATTAAACTTTATTTTGGGTGTGGATTATTTTCAGCAGGAATTGGCTGTCTTTATTTTATCCCTCCCTCTCTAGTGACTCTTGTGTGGAAAGATCCACATCTTGGGTAGTCATTATCCCATACGTCACTAGCTCATGGACTCTTGCTAATTACATGAAAGAAAACATAATTTATGTAAGAACTTACCTGATAAATTCATTTCTTTCATATTAGCAAGAGTCCATGAGGCCCGCCCTTTTTTTGTGGTGGTTATGATTTTTTTGTATAAAGCACAATTATTCCAATTCCTTATTTTATATGCTTTCGCACTTTTTTCTTATCACCCCACTTCTTGGCTATTCGTTAAACTGAATTGTGGGTGTGGTGAGGGGTGTATTTATAGGCATTTTAAGGTTTGGGAAACTTTGCCCCTCCTGGTAGGAATGTATATCCCATACGTCACTAGCTCATGGACTCTTGCTAATATGAAAGAAATGAATTTATCAGGTAAGTTCTTACATAAATTATGTTACTTTGCTTCTTCGGAGGCTGTGTTTCCTTCCGCTTAATCCTGCCTTGTCCCTCCCATCATCCGTGTACTTTAGCTTTGGTATTGGTATCCCACAAGTAATGGATGATCCGTGGACTGGATACACTTAACAAGAGAAAACATAATTTTTGCTTACCTGATAAATTTATTTCTCTTGTTGTGTATCCAGTCCACGGTCCGCCCTGTCCTTTTAAGGCAGGTCTAAATTTTAATTAAACTACAGTCACCACTGCACCCTATGGTTTCTCCTTTCTCTGTTTGTTTTCGGTCGAATGACTGGATATGACAGTTAGGGGAGGAGCTATATAGCAGCTCTGCTGTGGGTGATCCTCTTGCAACTTCCTGTTGGGAAGGAGAATATCCCACAAGTAATGGATGATCCATGGACTGGATACACTACAAGAGAAATACATTTATCAGGTAAGCATAAATTATGTTTTTTTCACTGTTTTTCAAATTCTGACCTTTTTTATTTTTCTTAAAGGCACAGTACCGTTTTTATTTGTTGCTTGTTAACTTTCTGTAAAGTGTTTTCCAAGCTTGCTGGTCTCATTGCTAGTCTGTTTAAACATGTCTGACATAGAGGAAACTCCTTGTTCATTATGTTTAGAAGCCATGGTGGAACCCCCTCTTAGAATGTGTACCAAATGTACTGATTTCACTTTAAGCAATAAAGATCATATTCTGTCTTTAAAAAATTTATCACCAGAGGAATCTGACAAGGGGGAAGTTATGCCGACTAACTCGCCCCACGTGTCAGAGCCTTTGACTCCTGCTCAAGGGACTCACGCTCAAGAGGCGCCAAGTACATCTAGCGCGGCCATGGCGTTTACTTTACAAGACATGGCGGCAGTCATGGATAATACACTGTCAGCGGTATTATCCAGACTACCTGGGTTACGAGGAAAGCGAGACAGCTCTGGGGTTAGAAGAAATACAGAGCACTCTGACGCTTTAATAGCTATGTCTGATACCCCCTCACAATATGCAGAAGCTGAGGAAGGAGAGCTTCTTTCTGTGGGTGATGTTTCTGACTCAGGGAAGATGATTCAACCTGATTCTGATATGGCAACATTTAAATTTAAGCTTGAACACCTCCGCGTGTTACTCAGGGAGGTTTTAGCTACTCTGAATGACTGCGACACCATTGTAGTGCCAGAGAAATTGTGCAGATTGGATAAATACTATGCAGTGCCTGTTTTCTCTGATGTTTTTCCAATACCTTAAAGGTTTTCAGAAATTATTACTAAGGAATGGGATAGACCAGGTGTACCGTTCTCTCCCCCTCCTATTTTTAAGAAATTGTTTCCAATAGATGCCGCCACACGGGACTTATGGCAAACGGTCCCTAAGGTGGAGGGAGCAGTTTCTACCCTAGCTAAGCGTACTACTATCCCCGTCGAGGACAGTTGTGCTTTCTTAGATCCAATGGATAAAAAGTTAGAGGGTTTTATAAGAAAATGTTTATTCAACAAGGTTTTATTCTACAGCCTCTTGCATGCATTGCCCCAGTCACTGCTGCGGCGGCCTTCTGGTTTGAGTCTCTGGAAGAGGCTTTACAGGTAGAGACCCCATTGGACGATATACTTGACAAGCTTA
Source organism: Bombina bombina (assembly GCF_027579735.1). NCBI lineage: Eukaryota > Metazoa > Chordata > Amphibia > Anura > Bombinatoridae > Bombina > Bombina bombina. The sequence continues at coordinate 340,909,447 of NC_069499.1, read as the reverse complement.
GAGCACTTAAGCTAGCCAATTCATTTGTTTCTGATGCCATTGTTCATTTGACTAAACTAATGGCTAAGAATTCTGGTTTTGCTATTCAGGCGCGTAGGGCGCTATGGCTTAAATCATGGTCAGCTGACGTTACTTCAAAGTCTAAGCTTCTTAATATTCCCTTCAAGGGGCTCTCTAAAGGTTCAGGGAACATGGACTCAGTCGTATTCTGTTCTATCCATAAACATTCTAGAGCTGAGAGCAATCTTCAATGCTGGCCTGGCCTCGGTAAGCCTCGGCCCGGTTCATCAGGTTCCAGTCGGACAACATAACCTCAGTGGCTTACATCAACCATCGGGGAGGAACACGGAGTAGCCAAGATAATTCAGTGGGCGGAGACCCACAATTGCTGTCTGTCGGCAATTCACATCCAGTGAGTGGACAACTGGGAGGCGGACTTCCTGAGCAGGCAGACCTTTCACCCGGGGGAGTGGGAACTCCATCCGGAAGTATTTTCCAGCCTGATTCTCAAATGGGGTCAGCCGGAATTGGATCTCATGGCATCTCGGCAGAATGCCAAGCTCCCAAGTTACGGGTCTAGGTCAAGGGACCCTCAGGCTGTACTGATAGACGCCCTGGCGGTACCTTGGAATTTCAGTCTTGCATACCTATTTCCTCCATTCTCTCTTCTACCTCTGGTCATTGCTTGAATCAAGCAGGAGAGGGCATCAGGGATCCTCATTACACCGGCGTGGCCTCGCAGGATTTGGTATGCAGATCTGGTGGACATGTCATCCCTTCCACCTTGGAGACTTCCGTTGAGGAAGGACCTTCTACTTGAAGGGCCCTTCCTTCTCCCAAATCTAGTTTCTCTGAAGCTGACTGCTTGGAGATTGAACGCTTAATTTTATCCAAGCGTGCATTTTCGGAATCGGTCATTGAGACCATGATTCAGGTTCGTAAGCCTGTGACTAGAAAGATTTACCATAAGATATGGCGTAAATATCTATTTTGGTGTGTATCCAAGGGCTACTTTTGGAGTAGTTAGGATTCCTAGAATTCTGTCCTTTCTCCAAGAAGGTTTGGAGAAGGGTTTATCAGCAAGTTCCCTAAAGGGGCAAATATCTGCTTTGTCTATTTTGTTACATAAACGTCTGGCGGACGTCCCAGACGTGCAATCGTTTTGTCAGGCCTTGGTCAGGAACAGGCCTGTGTTCAAGCCAGTTATTGCTCCCTGAAGTCTAAATTTAGTGCTTAAGGTTCTTCAAGGGGCTCCGTTTCAGCCTATGCATTCCTTAGATATTAAGTTATCTTGGAAAGTTTTGTTTCTTGTTACTATCTCATCTGCTTGTAGAGTGTCAGAGCTCTTGGCATTAGTTTGAATCTCCTTACCTTATTTTTCATTCGGATAAGGTAGTTTTGCGTACTAAGTTTGGGTTTCTCCCTAAAGTAGTTTCAGATCGGAACATTAATCAGGAGATTGTTGTTCCTTCCTTGTGTCCTAATCCTTCTCAGAAGGAACGGCTTCTGCACAATCTGGACGTGGTGCGTGCATTCAAATTCTATTTGCAGACGACTAAGGATTTTCGTCAGTCTTCTGCTTTGTTTGTGGTATTCTCTGGGAAACGTAAGGGGCAGAAAGCTACGGCTTCTTCTCTCTTTGTGGCTGAAGATTATCATTCGGTTTGCCTATGAAACTGCTGGACAGCAGCCTCCTGAGAGAGTAACGGCTCATTCTACGAGGGCCGTTTCCTTTTCCTGGACATTCAAAAATTAATCTTCTGTGGAACAGATTTGCAAGGCTGCAACTTGGTCCTCTCTTCACACTTTTTCAAAATTTTATAAATTTGACACTTTTGCCTCGGCTGAGGCCTCTTTTGGGAGAAAGGTTCTTCAAGCAGTGGTGCCTTCTGTTTAGGTTCCCTGTCTTGTCCATCCCTTATCATCTGTGTACTCCAGCTTGATTCCCAATAGTAATTAGATGTTCCGTGGACTCATCGTGTCATTAGAAAGAAAACAAAATTTATGCTTACCTGATAAATTTTTGTTTCTTGACACAATGAAAATAAAGGAAACAAGAGGGCGACCCCTAGTGCAAATCAGTTATGAAGATATAGTGAGTGTTGAATTGTGGTCACAAGAGAATACTCACAGACTGTGTTGCACACTGTAGTGCAAATGAGGCGTACTAGGTATATTTCAGTGACCTAGTGCACATATATATCCAGGCTGTGCTGCTGCAGTAAGATGAATGCCCTAGAGCCACTGCTGGTGAACGACAGATGAAGTAAAAAGGACTCCAGTATAAGAATAGTAAAAAGTTTTAATAAAATATATAAAAACAAACACAGGTCAAACAATAGATCTGTGTAAATAATGCTACGCGTTTCTAAGCGCTGACCGCGCTTTTTCCTCAGGCCCGCCCTGTTCTTTAGACAGGTTGTTGGTATTTTATAAACTTCAGACACCTCTGCACCTTATTGCTTGCTTTCTCTCCTTTGCTTCCTTTCTCTCCTTTGCTTCGGTCGAATGACTGGGGTTAGAGGGAAGGGAGGTAATATTTAAAGGGGCAGTCAAGTCCAAAAAAAACTCATGTTTTAAATAGGGCATGCAATTTTAAACAACTTCCCAATTTACTTTTATCACCAATTTTGCTTTGTTCTCTTGGTATTCTTAGTTGAAAGCTAAACCTAGGAGGTTCATATGCTAATTTCTTAGACCTTGAAGACTGCCTCTAATCTGAACACATTTTGACCACTAGAGGGCATTATTTCACATGTTTCATATAGATAACATTGAGCTCATGCACGTAAAGTGACCTAGGAGTGAGCACTGATTGGCTAAACTGCATGTCTGTCAAAAGAACTGAAATAAGGGGGCAGTCAGCAGAGGCTTAGATACAAGGTAATTACAGAGGTAAAACGTGTATTATTATAACTATGTTGGATATGCAAAACTGGGGAATGGGTAATAAAGGGATTTTCTTTCTTTTTAAACAACAAAAATTCTGGTGTTGACTGTCCCTTTAACAGCTTGGCTGTGGTGCTCTTTGCCGCCTCCTGCTGGGCAGGAGTGATATTCCCAATAGTAATTAGATGATCCGTGGACTCATCGTGTCAAGAAATAAATACATTTATCAGGTAAGCATAAATTTTGTTTTTCCCAACACCATCTGACCTTTGTGAACCATCCCAGGACAGACCTTATCTGAGTCCTTTTGAAGATTTATGATAGCATTTCCCTGTCCTGTGTCCTTTGAAGCTTTATGACATTTGATTTTATGTCCTCAGGATATCATCTTGATATAATCCCTTGGAAACTAGTTTAATCAGAAGGGTTTATCTTTCCTTACTATAGCAAAATATGATTTCTTTCATGTAATTAGCAAGAGTCCATGAGCTAGTGACGTATGGGATGTACATTCCTACCAGGAGGGGCAAAGTTTCCCAAACCTCAAAATGCCTATAAATACACCCCTCACCACACCCACAAATCAGTTTTACAAACTTTGCCTCCTATGGAGGTGGTGAAGTAAGTTTGTGCTAGATTCTACGTAGATATGCGCTCCGCAGCAGGTTGGAGCCCGGTTTTCCTCTCAGCGTGCAGTGAATGTCAGAGGGATGTGAGGAGAGTATTGCCTATTTGAATTCAATGATCTCCTTCTACAGGGTCTATTTCATAGGTTCTCTGTTATCGGTCGTAGAGATTCATCTCTTACCTCCCTTTTCAGATCGACGATATACTCTTATATATATATATACCATTACCTCTGCTGATTTTCGTTTCAGTACTGGTTTGGCTTTCTACAACATGTAGATGAGTGTCCTGGGGTAAGTAAGTCTTATTTTCTGTGACACTCTAAGCTATGGTTGGGCACTTTTTTATAAAGTTCTAAATATATGTATTCAAACATTTATTTGCCTTGACTCAGGATGTTCAACATTCCTTATTTCAGACAGTCAGTTTCATATTTGGGATAATGCATATGAATAAATCATTTTTTTCTTACCTTAAAATTTGACTTTTTCCCTGTGGGCTGTTAGGCTCGCGGGGGCTGAAAATGCTTCATTTTATTGCTTCATTCTTGGCGCTGACTTTTTTGGCGCAAAATTATTTATTTTTTTTCTGTTGCGTCATTTTTTACGTTCTTTTGCGCCAAAAGTGTCGGCGTTCCGGATGTGGCGTCATTTTTGGCGCCAAAAGCATTTAGGCGCCAAATAATGTGGGCGTCATTTTTGGCGCTAAAAAAATATGGGCGTCACTATTGTCTCCACATTATTTAAGTCTCATTTTTTATTGCTTCTGGTTGCTAGAAGCTTGTTCACTGGCATTTTTTTCCCATTCCTGAAACTGTCATTTAAGGAATTTGATCAATTTTGCTTTATATGTTGTTTTTTCTATTACATATTGCAAGATGTCCCACGTTGAAACTGAGTCAGAAGATACTTCTGGAAAATCGCTGCCTGGTGCTGGAGCTACCAAAGCTAAGTGTATCTGCTGTAAACATATGGTATCTGTTCCTCCAGCTGTTGTTTGTACTGTTTGTCATGACAAACTTGTTAATGCAGATAATATTTCCTTTAGTACTGTTACATTACCTGTTGCTGTTCCGTCAACATCTAATACTCAGAGTGTTCCTGATAACATAAGAGATTTTGTTTCTAAATCCATTAAGAAGGCTATGTCTGTTATTCCTCCTTCTAGTAAACGTAAAAAGTCTTTTAAAACTTCTCATTTTTCAGATGAATTTTTAAATGAACATCATCATTCTGATTCTGATAGTGGTTCTTCTGGTTCAGTTTTTCCTGTCCCTGGTGCTATTTCTGAAGTAATTTCCAGGGAATGAAATAATTTGGGTAATTAATTTACTCCTTCTAAACGTTTTAAGCAATTATATCCTGTGCCATCTGACAGATTAGAGTTTTGGGACAAAATCCCTAAGGTTGATGGGGCTGTCTCTACTCTTGCTAATAATTTTATTTGTGATGCCATCTTTGATATCATTAGAGTTGATGTCAGGTATATGTCTCTAGCTATTTTAGCTAGAAGAGCTTTATGACTTAAAACTTGGAATGCTGATATGTCTTCTAAGTCTACTCTGCTTTCCCTTTCTTTCCAGGGTAATAAATTGTTTGGTTCTCAGTTGGATTCTATTATCTCAACTGTTACTGGAGGGAAAGGAACTTTTTTACCACAGGATAAAAAATCTAAAGGTAAATTTAGGTCTAATCATCGTTTTCGTTCCTTTCGTCACAACAAGGAACAAAAACCTGATCCTTCATCCTCAGGAGCGGTATCAGTTTGGAAACCATCTCCAGTCTGGAATAAATCCAAGCCTTTTAGAAAATCAAAGCCAGCTCCTAAGTCCACATAAAGGTGCGGCCCTCATTCCAGCTCAGCTGGTAGGGGGCAGATTACGTTTTTTGAAAGAAATTTGGATCAATTCCGTTCACAATCTTTGGATTCAGAACATTGTTTCAGAAGGGTACAGAATTGGCTTCAAGATAAGGCCTCCTGCAAAGAGATTTTTTCTTTCCCGTGTCCCAGTAAACCCAGCGAAGGCTCAAGCATTTCTGAAATGTGTTTCAGATCTAGAGTTGGCTGGAGTGATTATGCCAGTTCCAGTTCTGGAACAGGGACTGGGGTTTTATTCAAATCTCTTCATTGTACCAAAGAAGGAGAATTCCTTCAGACCAGTTCTGGATCTAAAAATATTGAATCGTTATGTAAGGATACCAACATTCAAAATGGTAACTGTAAGGACTATCCTGCCTTTTGTCCAGCAAGGGCATTATATGTCTACAATAGATTTACAGGATGCATATCTGCATATTCCGATTCATCCAGATCACTATCAGTTTCTGAGATTCTCTTTCCTAGACAAGCATTAACAGTTTGTGGCTCTGCCGTTTGGCCTAGCTACAGCTCCAAGAATTTTTACGAAGGTTCTCGGTGCCCTTCTGTCTGTAATTTGAGAACAGGGTATTGTGGTATTTCCTTATTTGGACAATATCTTGGTACTTGCTCAGTCTTCACATTTTAGCAGAATCTCATACGAATCGACTTGTGTTGTTTCTTCAACATCATGGTTGGAGGATCAATTTACCATAAAGTTCATTGATTCCTCAGACACAGGTAACCTTTTTAGGTTTCCAGATAGATTCAGTGTCCATGACTCTATCTTTGACAGACAAGAGACGTCTAAAATTGATATCAGCTTGTCGAAACCTTCAGTCACAATCATTCCCTTCCCTTATGCATGGAAATTCTAGGTCTTATGACTGCTGCATCGGACGCGATCCCCTTTGCTCGTTTTCACATGCGGCCTCTTCAGCTCTGTATGCTGAACCAGTGGTGCAGGGATTACACAAAGATATCTCAATTAATATCTTTAAAACTGATTGTACGACACTCTCTGACGTGGTGGACAGATCACCATTGTTTAGTTCAGGGGGCTTCTTTTGTTCTTCCGACCTGGACTGTAATTTCAACAGATGCAAGTCTTACAGGTTGGGGAGCTGTGTGGGGGTCTCTGACAGCACAAGGGGTTTGGGAATCTCAGGAGGTGAGATTACCAATCAATATTTTGGAACTCCGTGCAATTTTCAGAGCTCTTCAGTCTTGGCCTCTTCTAAAGAGAGAATCGTTCATTTTTTTTCAGACAGACAATGTCACAACTGTGGCATACATCAATCATCAAGGAGGGACTCACAGTCCTCTGGCTATGAAAGAAGTATCTCGAATTCTGGTATGGGCGGAATCCAGCTCCTGTCTAGTTTCTGCGGTTCATATCCCAGGCATAGACAATTGGGAAGCGGATTATCTCAGTCGCCAAACGTTACATCCGGGCGAATGGTCTCTTCACCCAGAGGTATTTCTTCAGATTGTTCAAATGTGGGGACTTCCAGAAATAGATTTTATGGCCTCTCATCTAAACAAGAAACTTCCCAGGTATCTGTCCAGATCCAGGGATCCTCAAGCGGTAGCAGTGGATGCATTGTAACTTCCTTGGAAGTATCATCCTGCCTATATCTTTCCGCCTCTAGTTCTTCTTCCAAGAGTAATCTCCAAGATTCTGAAGGAATGCTCGTTTGTTCTGCTGGTAGCTCCAGCATGGCCTCACAGGTTTTGGTATGCGGATCTTGGCGGATGGCCTCTTGCCAACCGTGGACTCTTCCGTTAAGGCCAGACCTTCTGTCGCAAGGTCCTTTTCTTTCATGTAATTAGCAAGAGTCCATGAGCTAGTGACATATGGGATATACATTCCTACCAGGAGGGGCAAAGTTTCCCAAACCTCAAAAAAGGCCTATAAATACACCCCTCACCACACCCACAATTCAGTTTTACAAACTTTGCCTCCTATGGAGGTGGTGAAGTAAGTTTGTGCTAGATTCTACGTTGATATGCGCTCCGCAGCAAGTTGGAGCCCGGTTTTCCTCTCAGCGTGCAGTGAATGTCAGAGGGATGTGAGGAGAGTATTGCCTATTTGAATGCAGTGATCTCCTTCTACGGGGTCTATTTCATAGGTTCTCTGTTATCGGTCGTAGAGATTCATCTCTTACCTCCCTTTTCAGATCGACGATATACTCTTATATATATATATATATACCATTACCTCTGCTGATTTTCGTTTCAGTACTGGTTTGGCTTTCTACAAACATGTAGATGAGTGTCCTGGGGTAAGTAAATCTTATTTTCTGTGACACTCTAAGCTATGGTTGGGCACTTTATTTATATATAAAGTTCTAAATATATGTATTCAAACATTTATTTGCCTTGACTCAGAATGTTCAACATTCCTTATTTTCAGACAGTCTGTTTCATATTTGGGATAATGCATTTGAATCAATCATTTTTTCTTACCTTAAGAATTTGACTTTTTTTTTTTTCCCTGTGGGCTGTTAGGCTCGCGGGGGCTGAAAATGCTTCATTTTATTGCGTTATTCTTGGCGCTGACTTTTTTGGCGCAAAAAATCTTTTCTGTTTCCGGCGTCATACGTGTCGCCGGAAGTTGCGTCATTTTTTTACGTCCTTTTGCGCCAAAAATGTCGACGTTCCGGATGTGGCGTCATTTTTTGGCGCCAAAAAGCATTTAGGATGTGGGCGTATTATTTGGCGCCAAAAAATATGGGCGTTGCTTTTGTCTCCACATTATTTCAGTCTCATTTTTTCTTTGCTTCTGGTTACTAGAAGCTTGTTTATTGGCATTTTTTCCCATTCCTGAAACTGTCATTTAAGGAATTTGATCAATTTTGCTTTATATGTTGTTTTTTCTCTTACATATTGCAAGATGTCTCACGTTGCATCTGAGTCAGAAGATACTTCAGGAAAATCGCTGTCTAGTGCTGGAACTACCAAAGCTAAGTGTATCTGCTGTAAACTTTTGGTAGCTATTCCTCCGGCTGTTGTTTGTATTAATTGTCATGACAAACTTGTTAAAGCAGATAATATTTCCTTTAGTAATGTACCATTGCCTGTTGCAGTTCCCTCAACATCTAAGGTGCAGAATGTTCCTGATAACATAAGAGATTTTGTTTCTGAATCCATCAAGAAGGCTATGTCTGTTATTTCTCCTTCTAGTAAACATAAAAAATCTTTTAAAACTTCTCTCTCTACAGATGAATTTTTAAATGAACATCATCATTCTGATTCTGATGACTCTTCTGGTTCAGAGGATTCTGTCTCAGAGATTGATGCTGATAAATCTTCATATTTATTTAAAATGGAATTTATTCGTTCTTTACTTAAAGAAGTCCTAATTGCTTTAGAAATAGAGGATTCTGGTCCTCTTGATACTAATTCTAAACGTTTAGATAAGGTATTTAAATCTCCTGTGGTTATTCCAGAAGTTTTTCCTGTTCCTAATGCTATTTCTGAAGTAATTTCCAGAGAATGGGATAAATTGGGTAATTCATTTACTCCTTCTAAACGTTTTAAGCAATTATATCCTGTGCCGTCTGACAGATTAGAATTTTGGGACAAAATCCCTAAAGTCGATGGGGCTATTTCTACCCTTGCATTGATTCCTCAGACAAGGGTAACCTTTCTGGGTTTCCAGATAGATTCAGTGTCCATGACTCTGTCTTTAACAGACAAGAGACGTCTAAAATTGATTTCAGCTTGTCGAAACCTTCAGTCACAATCATTCCCTTCGGTAGCCTTATGCATGGAAATTCTAGGTCTTATGACTGCTGCATCGGACGCGATCCCCTTTGCTCGTTTTCACATGCGACCTCTTCAGCTCTGTATGCTGAATCAATGGTGCAGGGATTACACAAAGATATCTCAATTAATATCTTTAAAACCGATTGTACGACACTCTCTAACGTGGTGGACAGATCACCATCGTTTAATTCAGGGGGCTTCTTTTGTGCTTCCGACCTGGACTGTAATTTCAACAGATGCAAGTCTCACAGGTTGGGGAGCTGTGTGGGGATCTCTGACGGCACAAGGAGTTTGGGAATCTCAGGAGGTGAGATTACCGATCAATATTTTGGAACTCCGTGCAATTTTCAGAGCTCTTCAGTCTTGGCCTCTTCTGAAGAGAGAATCGTTCATTTGTTTTCAGACAGACAATGTCACTACTGTGGCATACATCAATCATCAAGGAGGGACTCACAGTCCTCTGGCTATGAAAGAAGTATCTCAAATTCTGGTTTGGGCGGAATCCAGCTCCTGTCTAATCTCTGCGGTTCATATCCCAGGTATAGACAATTGGGAAGCGGATTATCTCAGTCGCCAAACGTTGCATCCGGGCGAATGGTCTCTTCACCCAGAGGTATTTCTTCAGATTGTTCAAATGTGGGAACTTCCAGAAATAGATCTGATGGCGTCTCATCTAAACAAGAAACTTCCCAGGTATCTGTCCAGATCCCGGGATCCTCAGGCGGAAGCAGTGGATGCATTATCACTTCCTTGGAAGTATCATCCTGCTTATATCTTTCCGCCTCTAGTTCTTCTTCCAAGAGTAATCTCCAAGATTCTGAAGGAATGCTCGTTTGTTCTGCTGGTAGCTCCGGCATGGCCTCACAGGTTTTGGTATGCGGATCTTGTCCGGATGGCCTCTTGCCATCCGTGGACTCTTCCGCTACGACCAGACCTTCTGTCGCAAGGTCCTTTTTTCCATCAGGATCTCAAATCCTTAAATTTAAAGGTATGGAGATTGAACGCTTGATTCTTGGTCAAAGAGGTTTCTCTGACTCTGTGATTAATACTATGTTACAGGCTCGTAAATCTGTATCTAGAGAGATATATTATAGAGTCTGGAAGACTTATATTTCTTGGTGTCTTTCTCATCATTTTTCTTGGCATTCTTTTAGAATTCCGAGAATTTTACAGTTTCTTCAGGATGGTTTAGATAAAGGTTTATCCGTAAGTTCTTTGAAAGGACAAATCTCTGCTCTTTCTGTTCTTTTTCACAGAAAGATTGCTAATCTTCCTGATATTCATTGTTTTGTACAAGCTTTGGTTCGTATAAAACCTGTCATTAAGTCAATTTCTCCTCCTTGGAGTTTGAATTTGGTTCTGGGGGCTCTTCAAGCTCCTCCGTTTGAACCTGTGCATTCATTGGACATTAAATTACTTTCTTGGAAAGTTTTGTTCCTTTTGGCCATCTCTTCTGCCAGAAGAGTTTCTGAATTATCTGCTCTTTCTTGTGAGTCTCCTTTTCTGATTTTTCACCAGGATAAGGCGGTGTTGCGAACTTCTTTTAAATTTTTACCTAAGGTTGTGAATTCCAACAACATTAGTAGAGAAATTTTGGTTCCTTCATTATGTCCTAATCCTAAGAATTCTAAGGAGAAATCATTGCATTCTTTGGATGTAGTTAGAGCTTTGAAATATTATGTTGAAGCTACTAAGAATTTCCGAAAGACTTCTAGTCTATTTGTTATCTTTTCCGGTTCTAGGAAAGGTCAGAAGGTCTCTGCCATTTCTTTGGCATCTTGGTTGAAATATTTAATTCATCATGCTTATGTCGAGTCGGGTAAAACTCCGCCTCAAAGGATTACAGCTCATTCTACTAGGTCAGTTTCTACTTCCTGGGCGTTTAGGAATGAAGCTTCGGTTGATCAGATTTGCAAAGCAGCAACTTGGTCTTCTTTGCATACTTTTACTAAATTCTACCATTTTGATGTGTTTTCTTCTTCTGAAGCTGTCTTTGGTAGAAAAGTACTTCAGGCAGCTGTTTCAGTTTGAATCTTCTGCTTAAATTTTCAGTTTTTTTCTTTATAAGATTTAAACTTTATTTTTGGGTGTGGATTTTTTTCAGCGGAATTGGCTGTCTTTATTTTATCCCTCCCTCTCTAGTGACTCTTGCGTGGAAGATCCACATCTTGGGTAGTCATTATCCCATACGTCACTAGCTCATGGACTCTTGCTAATTACATGAAAGAAAACATAATTTATGTAAGAACTTACCTGATAAATTCATTTCTTTCATATTAGCAAGAGTCCATGAGGCCCACCCTTTTTTTGTGGTGGTTATGATTTTTTTGTATAAAGCACAATTATTCCAATTCCTTATATTTATGCTTCGCACTTTTTTCTTATCACCCCACTTCTTGGCTATTCGTTAAACTGATTTGTGGGTGTGGTGAGGGGTGTATTTATAGGCATTTTGAGGTTTGGGAAACTTTGCCCCTCCTGGTAGGAATGTACATCCCATACGTCACTAGCTCATGGACTCTTGCTAATATGAAAGAAATGAATTTATCAGGTAAGTTCTTACATAAATTATGTTTTTCCAGTTATTACACTTTGTTTTTGTTTTTTTTTTGGGGGGGGGGGGGGGGGGTCCTAAGAAAGGCCAGAAGGCCTCTGCTATTTCTTTAGCCTCTTAGTTGAAACTTTTGATTCACAAAGCTTATTCAGAGGCGGGTCAGCCTCCGCCCAAGAGAGTTACAGCTCATTCTACTAGATCAGTTGCCACATCTTGGGCTTTCAAGAAGGAGTTTTCAGTTGTTCAAATTTGCAAACCGGCCACTTGGTCTTCTCTGCATACCTTTTCTAAATTCTTCCATTTTGATGTTTATGCTCAATCAGAAGCAGCCATTGTTAGAAAGGTACTTCAGGCAGTTGTCTCAGTTTGATATTTGTCCCCATAAATTGAGTTGGTCATAAAATAAATCAATTTTGGGTTATGGATTAATTTCTCATCAAAAAAAGCTGTTTTTATTTTAATCCCTCCCTTTGTTACTCGTGGACTTTCACATCTTTGGTATTATATTCCATACGTAATAGGTCGTGGATTCTCGCCACCTATATGAAAGAAAACATAACTTAAATCTTACCTGATAAATTAATTATTCATGGTGGTGGGTCCACATGTTTTTGGGTTGATTTTTGTTTAATTACTGCTTATTTTGGCTTTTACTCCTACTAAACACCTTGCCACTTGTCTCTAAGTCAAACTTAGGTATGAGTGAGGTGGGAGGGGTTTTATAGGCCTTTGGCTTTGGGAAACTTTGCAGCTTCCTGTTAGGAATGTATATCCTATATTGAACAGGTTGTGGACTCTCGCCACCATGAAAGAAATAATTTACAGTATATCTTACCTGATAAATTTATGGGGGGTTTTAATGTGTTCCTATGCTGAACAAAAACATTTTTTGCGGGAGCTGTACACTATGCATTTCATGTTAATTTTAGTTTACATCGCTTTTAAACTGTGACCCTTTAAATGTATTTTTAAGGCTTTGTCACTGACGCAGAAATACTATAATCTATTATCCTGCGCTATCACTGTAGTTTGTGTGAGAAGATGTGAAAGCTTAGCAAATTTCTGCCTTCTCCAGTCTAGTCTAGCATTTCATGCAGGCTCTCTGAGGATTTATCAGTAAAATATACATTTTCATTAGTAGCATTGCTGTATATATACATTTTATTCTACCCTAAATATCTGTATTTTATAATTTAATACATTTTTGTTCTGCAGGGGAGTTTTTGAAGAGCTCATCGAGGCAGAAAATGTGCAGCCTGTTTCCATCGACCTTAACAGACCAACAAGACCTCCCCTGTGAAACGAATCGGCACAAAGCTCTAAAGACTCTTAAAGCTAGTTGGCTAGAAAAAGAGTGATGACGCATCTTTTTGGTCCAGTCACTTGGTTGTATTCCATTTCAAAGCACATTTAAGGAACTTTTGAGAGCCTAGAAATCTTTCCTCAACACGTACTTGGCACATCTCTTTAAGATGTGCAGTGGATTTGGGATAAAGGAACAACTGCGTCTTTAAAAATGGTTTCAGCTACAATGATATGACAGCTGAAAGCATTGTAAGTTGCACATTGGTTAATTTGGGACTGAACTGTTGACTTGGCCTCTTCAGCAATAATAACTCTCTTCTATAGGGCATTTGAAAAGACTACTGACACTACATTGCTACAGCACCTCCACTGTAGCTTTGTGGACGGCTTTAATTTTTAATAAAGTCCACTACTTGCAGTCTTCAGATTGTGTGCTGTTGAATAAATTAATAGATAATGCAGTTTTTGGTTTCATTTTGGAAAATACATTTATATATTTCATTTGCTCATAATTTCTTTAAGTGGTTGTGGGGAGATCACAGATAAGAGCTTTTTCAAACCTTGAATAAAAGTAATACGGTGGTGAATAAGGTTGTGTCTCTACCTTCACCTGTGACTTTGTATTTATTTTTAGCCTTCATTACGCCAACAGGAAGAAGACATTTTTGACAATTACCACTTTGAAGTAATGTCAGGGGCAGTATTCTAACATTTTGTGTATTTCTTGGTTTTGATCTCCTTACTTGGTACTTACAAAAAACAAATGTCATTTTAACCTGATTGTCCTTTAATGAAAGTGGTTGACGATATCTGCTAACTTGTGGAGTTTGAGCTTGATCACCTGTTATGGTTAATACACAATGCATCTACAATGTGTCTCTTTAAAAATATTTATTTTATAATTATATTGGGGAATAATGTTTTATATGTATATATTATTTAATTTTAGGGTTTTGTTTTTGGGGGGTTTTGTTGTTGTGTGGTACCAGTGGTTCTCAGGAGAATATTTCTGTTTCATCTGCAATGTTTTTATGTCCGGAACAAAAACAAAATTTGCTTGGTTTCAGTAGGATCAGTTTGTTTTAACATTTACATAGTAGCATGATCTAATTTCCTTGTAATGTTTTCACTGTTTTGTTTTCATGTGTAAGTATGTTTTCTTTGATTTCTTTTTTTAATGTTCATTAAAATGACCAAGCTCCATTTATACAGGTTATGGTTTTTAAAGTACTGATTGATTTTATTTTGACAGGAAAACTTTATATAGTAGTAAGTCCTCTTGGTTAAAATGTATGGTGTTAATGTATGTTAAATTACATACATGAGCTTTAATTTATGCTATTGCAGTTAGTTACTGTGGCAGTTATCTTGGTTTGACAGCAACTAATGTGCAGTTACACAAACATTTGTAACAAGAATGTAATTTGCTTATTTCCTGTAAAGATACACAGTAAGTTGTATTAAAATGCCCTCTCATTCTGTATAAAAATGCAAAGCAAAAAAAAAAGTGCCTCTGAAACTTGATATGTCAGGTTTAGTCTTATTTGAATACTGTAAGTCATGGTCTGAAGAAAATTAGCTTTTCCCCATAAAGGCAGGTACTCATAGACATGGTATTTGGCTATTTCCAAGTTCAGCACACGAAGATCTGTGCCTATCCAGATCTTCGTGTATTGCTCTTTCACAAGAACAAATCCGGCTCCGAAAAGAGCCAAATGCCATTAACGATGACCTTATTTTGTATTCGGATCCCTATTATTTAGTAATATATTAGCCTGTTTAGTTTTTTGCTTTGTTTCATAAATCCTGTTTGAAGTTGTTTTTATATACGGATGTAAACTATGCTGTTTGACCAAATTGCTGCATAGCTGTGCAGATAGTAATTAAATGCAGAATCACGTTTTTTTTTTTTTTTTTGTTTTTTTTTAAAGCCTTGGCAGCTGGCATGTCTTATTAATATACATTTTATCCGTTTGACACAATTTATAAATTTTTTGGATATACCAGTGTCTTTTCTTTCATACAGGTGGTGAGAGTCCATTACTCCTGGGAATTACTCTACCACTAGGTGAAAGAAAAGATTCCCAATAGCTCTATAAAACTGCAGCCAGATTTTTGGAGGTTACCCGCTGTACGCAGAGCCGCACTTGGGAGGGCATACAAATCCTACCTGATGACACAACAGGGAATTCCTAGGTTCGCCCAATACAGCCAGAGGTATCAACCAGTAAACTAACTACTTTGAGTGTCAGTCCGCTCTTTTTGCACCTTATTCTTCCACAGGTGCCAGCACAATTGTGAGTGATTTCTTCTGTTAAGTGTGATCAGTCCACGGGTCATCATTACTTCTGGGACATTACTCCTCCCCAACAGGAAGTGCAAGAGGATTCACCCAGCAGAGCTGCATATAGCTCCTCCCCTCTACGTCACTCCCAGTCATTCTCTTGCACCCAACGACTAGATAGGATGTGTGAGAGGACTATGGTGATTATACTTAGTTTTATATCTTCAATCAAAAGTTTGTTATTTTAAAATAGCACCGGAGTGTGTTATTACCTCTCTGGCAGAGTTTGAAGAAGAATCTACCAGAGTTTTGCTATGATTTTAGCCGGAGTAGTTAAGATCATATTGCTGTTCTCGGCCATCTGAGGAGTGAGGTAAACTTCAGATCAGGGGACAGCGGGCAGATGAATCTGCATAGAGGTATGTAGCAGTTTTTATTTTCTGACAATGGAATTGATGAGAAAATCCTGCCATACCGATATAATGTCATGTATGTATACTTTACACTTCAGTATTCTGGGGAATGGTACTTCACTAGAATTACACTGTAAGAAATACATAAAGCTGTTTAATAACTAGAGATTATGTTTAACGTTTTTGCTGGAATGTAAAATAGTTTTCATTTGCTGAGGTACTGTGTGAATAAATGTTTGGGCACTATTTTTCCACTTGGCAGTTGCTTAATCTGTTTTTCTGACAGTTTCTGTTCTCCCTCACTGCTGTGTGTGAGGGGGAGGGGCCGTTTTTTGGCGCTTTTTCTATGCATCAAATATTTCAGTCAGCAACTCATTGTATTCCCTGCATGATCCGGTTCATCTCTACAGAGCTCAGGGGTCTTCAAAACTTATTTTGAGGGAGGTAATTTCTCTCAGCAGAGCTGTGAGAATTATAGTTTGACTGAGATAAAAAACGTTTATTCTGTAATTTGTTTCCTGCTTTCAGAATTTGTTATCTTTGCTAATGGGATTAAACCTTTGCTAAAGTTGTGTTGTTTACAAGGATTGAGGCTATAACTGTTTCAATTTATTAATTTTCAACTGTCATAGATCTTCTGTGCTTCTTAAAGGCACAGTACGTTTTAATATTATTCTAATTGAATTGTATTTCCAAGTTGCAAGTTTATTTGCTAGTGTGTTAAACATGTCTGATTCAGAGGATGATACCTGTGTCATTTGTTGCAATGCCAAAGTGGAGCCCAATAGAAATTTATGTACTAACTGTATTGATGCTACTTTAAATAAAAGTCAATCTGTACAAATTGAACAAATTTCACCAAACAACGAGGGGAGAGTTATGCCGACTAACTCGCCTCACGTGTCAGTACCTACATCTCCCGCTCAGAGGGAGGTGCGTGATATTGTAGCGCCGAGTACATGTGGGCGGCCATTACAAATCACATTACAGGATATGGCTACTGTTATGACTGAGGTTTTGGCTAAATTACCAGAACTAAGAGGTAAGCGTGATCACTCTGGGGTGAGAACAGAGTGCGCTGATAATATTAGGGCCATGTCAGACACTGCGTCACAGGTGGCAGAACATGAGGACGGAGAACTTCATTCTGTGGGTGACGGTTCTGATCCAAACAGACTGGATTCAGATATTTCAAATTTTAAATTTAAACTGGAAAACCTCCGTGTATTACTAGGGGAGGTGTTAGCGGCTCTGAATGATTGTAACACAGTTGCAATACCAGAGAAAATGTGTAGGTTGGATAAATATTTTGCGGTACCGACGAGTACTGAGGTTTTTCCTATACCTAAGAGACTTACTGAAATTGTTACTAAGGAGTGGGATAGACCCGGTGTGCCGTTCTCACCCCTCCGATATTTAGAAAAATGTTTCCAATAGACGCCACCACAAGGGACTTATGGCAAACGGTCCCTAAGGTGGAGGGAGCAGTTTCTACCTTAGCTAAGCGTACCACTATCCCGGTGGAGGATAGCTGTGCTTTTTCAGATCCAATGGATAAAAAATTAGAGGGTTACCTTAAGAAAATGTTTGTTCAACAAGGTTTTATATTGCAACCCCTTGCATGCATTGCGCCGATCACGGCTGCAGCGGCATTCTGGATTGAGTCTCTGGAAGAGAACATTGGTTCAGCTACTCTGGACGACATTACGGACAGGCTTAGAGTCCTTAAACTAGCTAATTCATTCATTTCGGAGGCCGTAGTTCATCTTACTAAACTTACGGCGAAGAATTCAGGATTCGCCATTCAGGCACGCAGGGCGCTGTGGCTAAAATCCTGGTCAGCTGATGTTACTTCTAAGTCTAAATTGCTTAATATACCTTTCAAAGGGCAGACCTTATTCGGGCCCGGGTTGAAAGAGATTATCGCTGACATTACAGGAGGTAAAGGCCATGCCCTGCCTCAGGACAAAGCCAAGACTAGACAGTCTAATTTTCGTTCCTTTTGTAATTTCAAAGCAGGAGCAGCATCAACTTCCTCTGCACCAAAACAGGAAGGAGCTGTTGCTCGCTACAGACAAGGCTGGAAACCTAACCAGTCCTGGAACAAGGGCAAGCAGACTAGGAAACCTGCTGCTGCCCCTAAAACAGCATGAATTGAGGGCCCCCGATCCGGGATCGGATCTAGTGGGGGGCAGACTTTCTCTCTTCGTCCCAGGCTTGGGCAAGAGATGTTCAGGATCCCTGGGCGCTAGAGATAATATCTCAGGGATACCTTCTGGACTTCAAATACTCTCCTCCAAGAGAGAGATTTCATCTGTCAAGATTGTCAACAATCCAGACAAAGAAAGAGGCGTTTCTACGCTGCGTACAAGAGCTCTTGTTAATGGGAGTAATCCATCCAGTTCCACGATCGGAACAGGGACAGGGGTTTTACTCAAATCTGTTTGTGGTTCCCAAAAAAGAGGGAACTTTCAGACCAATCCTGGACTTAAAGATCCTAAACAAATTCCTAAGAGTTCCATCGTTCAAGATGGAGACTATTCGGACAATTTTACCTATGATCCAAGAGGGTCAGTACATGACCACTGTAGATTTAAAAGATGCTTACCTTCACATACCGATTCACAAAGATCATTATCGGTACCTAAGGTTTGCCTTCCTAGACAGGCATTACCAGTTTGTGGCTCTTCCATTCGGATTGGCTACAGCTCCAAGAATCTTCACAAAGGTTCTGGGTGCTCTTCTGACGGTACTAAGACCGCGGGGAATCTCGGTAGCTCCATACCTAGACGACATTCTGATACAAGCTTCAAGCTTTCAAACTGCCAAGTCTCATACAGAGTTAGTGCTGGCATTTCTAAGGTCACATGGATGGAAGGTGAACGAAAAGAAAAGTTCACTCGTTCCACTCACAAGAGTTCCCTTCCTGGGGACTCTTATAGATTCTGTAGAAATGAAGATTTACCTGACAGAGGACAGGCTAACAAGACTTCAAAGTGCTTGCCGCACCCTTCATTCCATTCAACACCCGTCAGTGGCTCAATGCATGGAGGTAATCGGCTTAATGGTAGCGGCAATGGACATAGTACCCTTTGCACGCTTACACCTCAGACCACTGCAACTGTGCATGCTAAGTCAGTGGAATGGGGATTACTCAGACTTATCCCCTTCTCTGAATCTGGATCAAGAGACCAGAAATTCTCTTCTATGGTGGCTTTCTCGGCCACATCTGTCCAGGGGGATGCCATTCAGCAGACCAGACTGGACAATTGTAACAACAGACGCCAGCCTTCTAGGTTGGGGTGCCGTCTGGAATTCTCTGAAGGCTCAGGGACAATGGAGTCAGGAGGAGAGTCTCCTGCCAATAAACATTCTGGAATTGAGAGCAGTTCTCAATGCCCTCCTGGCTTGGCCCCAGTTGACAACTCGGGGGTTCATCAGGTTTCAGTCGGACAACATCACGACTGTAGCTTACATCAACCATCAGGGAGGGACAAGAAGCTCCCTAGCTATGATGGAAGTATCAAAGATAATTCGCTGGGCAGAGTCTCACTCTTGCCATCTGTCAGCAATCCACATCCCGGGAGTGGAGAACTGGGAGGCGGATTTCTTAAGTCGTCAGACTTTTCATCTGGGGGAGTGGGAACTTCATCCGGAGGTCTTTGCCCAAATACTTCGACGTTGGGGCAAACCAGAGATAGATCTCATGGCGTCTCGACAGAACGCCAAGCTTCCTCGTTACGGGTCCAGATCCAGGGATCCAGGAGCAGTCCTGATAGATGCTCTGACAGCACCTTGGGACTTCAGGATGGCTTACGTGTTTCCACCCTTCCCGTTGCTTCCTCGATTGATTGCCAGAATCAAACAAGAGAGAGCATCAGTGATTCTAATAGCACCTGCGTGGCCACGCAGGACTTGGTATGCAGACCTGGTGGACATGTCATCCTGTCCACCTTGGTCTCTACCTCTGAAACAGGACCTTCTGATACAGGGTCCCTTCAAACATCAAAATCTAACTTCTCTGAAGCTGACTGCTTGGAAATTGAACGCTTGATTTTATCAAGACGTGGGTTTTCTGAGTCAGTTATTGATACCTTAATACAGGCTAGGAAACCTGTTACCAGAAAGATTTACCATAAGATATGGCGTAAATACCTATATTGGTGTGAATCCAAAGGTTACTCTTGGAGTAAGGTTAGGATTCCTAGGATATTGTCTTTTCTACAAGAAGGTTTAGAAAAGGGTTTATCTGCTAGTTCATTAAAGGGACAGATCTCAGCTCTGTCCATTCTGTTACACAAACGTCTGTCAGAAGTTCCTGACGTCCAGGCTTTTTGTCAGGCTTTGGCCAGAATTAAGCCTGTGTTTAAAACTGTTGCTCCACCATGGAGTTTAAACCTTGTTCTTAATATTTTACAGGGCGTTCCGTTTGAACCCCTTCATTCCATTGATATAAAGTTGTTATCTTGGAAAGTTCTATTTTTAATGGCTATTTCCTCGGCTCGAAGAGTCTCTGAATTATCAGCCTTACATTGTGATTCTCCTTATTTGATTTTTCATTCGGATAAGGTAGTCCTGCGTACTAAACCTGGGTTCTTACCTAAGGTAGTTACTAACAGGAATATCAATCAAGAGATTGTTGTTCCTTCTTTATGCCCAAATCCTTCTTCAAAGAAGGAACGTCTACTGCACAACCTGGATGTAGTCCGTGCTCTAAAATTTTACTTACAGGCAACTAAGGAATTTCGACAAACGTCTTCTCTGTTTGTCATTTACTCTGGGCAGAGGAGAGGTCAAAAAGCTTCCGCTACCTCTCTTTCTTTTTGGCTTCGTAGCATAATTCGTTTAGCTTATGAGACTGCTGGACAGCAGCCTCCTGAAAGAATTACAGCTCATTCTACTAGAGCTGTGGCTTCCACTTGGGCCTTCAAGAATGAGGCCTCTGTTGAACAGATTTGCAAGGCTGCAACTTGGTCTTCGCTTCATACTTTTTCCAAATTTTACAAATTTGACACTTTTGCTTCATCGGAGGCTATTTTTGGGAGAAAGGTTCTTCAGGCAGTGGTTCCTTCTGTATAAAGAGCCTGCCTATCCCTCCCGTCATCCGTGTACTTTTGCTTTGGTATTGGTATCCCAGAAGTAATGATGACCCGTGGACTGATCACACTTAACAGAAGAAAACATAATTTATGCTTACCTGATAAATTCCTTTCTTCTGTAGTGTGATCAGTCCACGGCCCGCCCTGTATTTAAGGCAGGTAAATATTTTTTAATTTATACTCCAGTCACCACTTCACCCTTGGCTTTTCCTTTCTCGTTGGTCCTTGGTCGAATGACTGGGAGTGACGTAGAGGGGAGGAGCTATATGCAGCTCTGCTGGGTGAATCCTCTTGCACTTCCTGTTGGGGAGGAGTAATATCCCAGAAGTAATGATGACCCGTGGACTGATCACACTTAACAGAAGAAAACATAATTTATGCTTACCTGATAAATTCCTTTCTTCTGTAGTGTGATCAGTCCACGGCCCGCCCTGTTTTTAAGGCAGGTAAATATTTTTTAATTTATACTCCAGTCACCACTTCACCCTTGGCTTTTCCTTTCTCGTTGGTCCTTGGTCGAATGACTGGGAGTGACGTAGAGGGGAGGAGCTATATGCAGCTCTGCTGGGTGAATCCTCTTGCACTTCCTGTTGGGGAGGAGTAATGTCCCAGAAGTAATGATGACCCGTGGACTGATCACACTACAGAAGAAAGGAATTTATCAGGTAAGCATAAATTATGTTTTTCTATCGTATAATTTGTTCATAACAAATACATTGAGGCGCCCCTTGTCGTCTTCATTTTTTTTTTTGCCTCCGCTGGAGGTAGTCGAAGAATAAATATGTGCATTTAATTCTAAAGAGAGAGGGATTCTCAGTTTATGTTGAGGCCTGGGTTCCCCTCGGAGTACAGTGCTTGTCAGAGGGAGGTATATGGGGTATGGTTTGTGGCTCCTTTCCTTCTTAATATGAGTACAGTCCACAGCATCATTCCTTTTGGGAATACTGAACCTGGCCACCAGGAGGAGGCAAAGACACCCCAGCCAAAGGCTTAAATACTCCCCCTACTTCCCTCATATCCCAGTCATTCTTTGCCTTTCGTCACAGGAGGTTGGCAAAGAAGTGTCAGAAGATATGGAGTAGTTCCTTATGGAGGGTATCTACCCTTCAAAATGGGACTGGAGTTTTAAGTAGTCTTGTCAGCCTCTGTGAGAGCATTGACAAATGTTAGAGTCTGGAGATGCAGGGAGAGTTTTTCTGTGAATCCATCCAGACTAGTAGCGAAAGGGGGACCCCCAAGCGCCTACCAAGCTGGAGGCAGAGGAAATAGCACTACGAGCTGCTGAATATCTACTGTCGACTATTTTTTGCATATTGTTTTTACATTTGTTTACTGTTTCTTTCATGTAATTAGCAAGAGTCCATGAGCTACTGACGTATGGGATATACATTCCTACCAGGAGGGGCAAAGTTTCCCAAACCTCAAAATGCCTATAAATACACCCCTCACCACACCCACAAATCAGTTTTACAAACTTTGCCTCCTATGGAGGTGGTGAAGTAAGTTTGTGCTAGATTCTATGTTGATATGCGCTCCCCAGCAGGTTGGAGCCCGGTTTTCCTCTCAGCGTGCAGTGAATGTCAGAGGGATGTGAGGAGAGTATTGCCTATTTGAATTCAATGATCTCCTTCTACGGGGTCTATTTCATAGGTTCTCTGTTATCGGTCGTAGAGATTCATCTCTTACCTCCCTTTTCAGATCGACGATATACTCTTATATATACTATTACCTCTACTGATTCTCGTTTCAGTACTGGTTTGGCTTTCTATTACTTGTAGATGAGTGTCCTGGGGTAAGCAAGTCTTATTTTCTGTGACACTCTAAGCTGACTTAAAGTATACTTAAAACAAGTCTTCTTGTTTTAAGTATACTTTAAGTCAGCTGATGCAGAGAGCAGTGTCAGCTGTAAATGTGATTGGGACAGTCTATGATTGGGACAGTCTCATTATATGCCCTGTGACTTGTTTTTAATACATTTGTTATACTTCTTAACCACTTCTGATTCATTCTTTGGAGCTGGAACATCTTTCTTTGCCTTGCCTCCTATTAGGAGCTTCCTGTGCCTATATATCTAAAGCTTGATTTTGAAGCTCTAGACAATTAAGCCGAGACCTGCTGCCTGTGCCCGAAGCGATATACCTGACATCTTCTGTGACAGTGTTCGGGTTTGTTTGGAGACACACGAGGCCAACAGAGGTGCTTACCGATTGGTGGACAGGGAGTGACGTTCGTTCACGGAGGTGTGTCAGTCGGGCGACTCACAATAGTCCCGACCTGTGTTTTGAGGCACGTCATCCGTGCCGCCAGTCTTGTGAGTTTCTGGATCAGCGGGGTTATCTGGCAGTGAGGGGTTCCTATTTTTACATCACGATACTGTTTTATGGTTTGGGCGCCTCTCTTCTCTTCCTCCGTTTTCATTAGATACAATAAATGCATATTCTTCATTTTTCTGTCTTCATTCAGATTATTTCCTGAGGATGCGGAATCTCATATGTTTCACTTGCTCTTCAGGACATAGTTAGAGGATCTTTTTTTCAAAAGCTCTTAATTCCTCACGCAAGGGTCACCTTTTTTAGGTTTCCAGATGGTTTATGTCACTATCTTTGTCTCTATCAGACAAGGGACAATTTGTATTGGGTTCCGTCTGTCAGTACCTTTAGTCTCTATTATTTCCTTCAGTTGCTATATATGCATAGAAGTTTTAACAGCATTGGATTCAATTCCCTTTGCTCATTTTCAATGGAAAGATCCTTTCCAGCTTTTTATGAGTGTTGTTTCTTCAAGAACATGGTTGGAGGATCAATTAACCACAAAGTTTGTTGATTCCTCAGACAAGAGTAACCTTTTTTAGATTTCCGGATAGATTCAGTGTCCATGACTCTGTCTCTGTTGGACAAGAGACGTCTGAAATCGAAACCTTCAGTCTCAATCATTCCCTTCGGTAGCCTTATGCATGGAAATTCTAGGTTCTTATGACTGCTGCATTGGACGTGTTCCCCTTTGCTCATTTTCACATGCAACCTCTTCAGCTCTGTATGCTGAACCAGTGGTGCCGGGATTATACAAAGATATCTCATTTAATATCTTTAAAACCGATTGTTCGACACCCTCTGACGTGGTACAGACCACCATCGTTTAGTTCAGGGGGCTTCTTTTTTTCTTCCAACCTGGACTGTGATCTCAACAGATGCAAGTCTGACAGGTTGGGGAGCTGTATGGGGGTTTCTGACAGCACAAGGGGTTTGGGAAATCTCAGGAGGTGAGATTACCAATCAATATTTTGGAACTCCGTGCAATTTTCAGAGCTCTTCAGTCATGGCCTCTTCTAAAGAGAGAATCGTTCATTTGTTTTCAGACAGACAATGTCACAACTGTGGCATATATCAATCATCAAGGAGGGACTCACAGTCCTCTGGCTATGAAAGAAGTATCTCGAATACTGGTATGGGCGGAATCCAGCTCCTGTCTAATCTCTGCGGTTCATATCCCAGGTATAGACAATTGGGAAGCGGATTATCTCAGTCGCCAAACGTTACATCCGGGCGAGTGGTCTCTTCACCCAGAGGTGTTTCTTCAGATTGTTCAAATATGGGGACTTCCAGAAATAGATCTGATGGCTTCTCATCTAAACAAGAAACTTCCCAGGTATCTGTCCAGATCCAGGGATCCTCAGGCGGAAGCAGTGGATGCATTGTCACTTCCTTGGAAGTATCATCCTGCCTATATCTTTCCGCCTCTAGTTCTTCTTCCAAGAGTAATCTCCAAGATTCTGAAGGAATGCTCGTTTTTTTTCTGCTGGTGGCTCCAGCATGGCCTCACAGGTTTTGGTATGCGGATCTTGTCCGCATGGCTTCTTGCCAACCGTGGACTCTTCCGTTAAGACCAGACCTTCTGTCACAAGGTCCTTTTTTACCATCAGGATCTCAAATCCTTAAATTTAAAGGTGTGGAGATTGAACGCTTGATTCTTAGTCAAAGAGGTTTCTCTGACTCTGTGATTAATACTATGTTACAGGCTCGTAAATCTGTATCTAGGAAGATATATTATCGAGTCTGGAAGACTTACATTTCTTGGTGTCTTTCTCATCATTTTTCCTGGCATTCTTTTAGAATTCCGAGAATTTTACAGTTTCTTCAGGATGGTTTGGATAAAGGTTTGTCTGCAAGTTCCTTGAAAGGACAAATCTCTGCTCTTTCTGTTCTTTTTCACAGAAGGATTGCTATTCTTCCTGATATTCATTGTTTTGTACAAGCTTTGGTTCGTATAAAACCTGTTTTCTCCAACATAGGTGTTTCCGGTCCACGGCGTCATCCTTACTTGTGGGATATTCTCTTCCCCAACAGGAAATGGCAAAGAGCCCAGCAAAGCTGGTCACATGATCCCTCCTAGGCTCCGCCTTCCCCAGTCATTCTCTTTGCCGTTGTACAGGCAACATCTCCACGGAGATGGCTTAGAGTTTTTTGGTGTTTAACTGTAGTTTTTATTATTCAATCAAGAGTTTGTTATTTTAAAATAGTGCTGGTATGTACTATTTACTCTGAAACAGAAAAGAGATGAAGATTTCTGTTTGTAAGAGGAAAATGATTTTAGCAACCGTTACTAAAATCGATGGCTGTTTCCACACAGGACTGTTGAGAGGAATTAACTTCAGTTGGGGGAAACAGTGAGCAGACTTTTGCTGCTTGAGGTATGACACATTTCTAACAAGACGATGTAATGCTGGAAGCTGTCATTTTCCCTATGGGATCCGGTAAGCCATTTTTATTACATAAAGAAAAAAAGGGCTTCACAAGGGCTTTTAAGACTGTAGACATTTTCTGGGCTAAAACGATTGATATATAAGCATATTTTAATACTTCATAGCTTTGAGGAATTATTTTATTCTTGGGAATTATGTAAAATAACCGGCAGGCACTGTATTGGACACCTTATCCTCTAGGGGCTTTCCCTAATCATAGGCAGAGCCTCATTTTCGCGCCTCTATTGCGCACTTGTTTTTGGGAAGCATGACATGCAGATGCATGTGTGAGGAGCTCTGATACATAGAAAAGACTTTCTGAAGGCGTCATTTGGTATCGTATTCCCCTTTGGGCTTGGTTGGGTCTCAGTGATGGTGTATGGTCTTTCCTACGGCGCTAACTTACAAGACTTAAGCTCCTATAACGAGAGGGTCTCTAGATACCCAAGAGGGAGTTAAACAGAATAGTTAAGTGTTTAGGAGCGCCTATTAAAAGGCTAAGTCTAAAGAGGGTATAAATAAATAAAAATATGTCGTTAAGTATACCAGCACAAGGAGCCCAAGTGTGTAAAGGGTATTAACAAGTTTAATATAGCTTTTAAATTAACAATTTATTAAGGCAATATCTCAGTGTCTATAATCGCAAACAGATTTACAAAAGCATAAAAGTATATGGATCCATATCACTTCATAAATAAACAAAAAACATTCACTGGTGTACTGTATCTAATAAAATCAATTTTACAGTCTATGATAAAACTGGTTTGGATAAAGTCAAAAGGATGTACAAATGATACAGTAAAATACAGTAAAATACAATAGAATAAAATACAATACAGTAAAATACAATAAAATACAAAAATAATGCAATAAAATTCAGAAATGATGTAAAAAAGCAGCCAATAGGGATAGGTCGTGTGGCCTAGGATAAAAACAAATATGTGAAAAAAGTCTTCCTGATTTGATTTAAGAAAAAATGTGATAATCTTTTTGAAAAATAAAGTGAAATGTTGTTTTTAGCCTGATGAAGGATGTGATAAAAATGTGTGAGTCCCCTCGTGAGAAGTCAAAAAGTGTCCAAAATTAAGTCAATAATCCACAAAAAAGTCACTTATAAAAAACAAAAATCCAAAATGTCAAAAAAATGATGAAATCCAAAAGAATTTAGTAGTGATAGTGTGATGTCCAATAAAAGTCAAAAAATGCCACCTGTGTTTATGGATCAAACTGTGAATAGCTGAAAAAATGGAAATCCAACTGACCAATTTCTTGAAAATATTGGATATAAGAAACAATGAATATAAAAAAGATATATAAAAAAAGGGTTATAAAAAATGTTTATAAAAAAATGTAAGACGATCCAATCCCTGTGAAAAAAGAAAAGTACAACATAGAGCAGTATCGTTTAAAATACGTTTGCACAAGTAGAAATAAAACTCACCATATATGCCAACGCGTTTCGGCCCACCATATATGCCAACGAAACGCGTTGGCATATATGGTGAGTTTTATTTCTACTTGTGCAAACGTATTTTAAACGATACTGCTCTATGTTGTACTTTTCTTTTTTCACAGGGATTGGATCGTCTTACATTTTTTTATAAACATTTTTTATAACCCTTTTTTTATATATCTTTTTTATATTCATTGTTTCTTATATCCAATATTTTCAAGAAATTGGTCAGTTGGATTTCCATTTTTTCAGCTATTCACAGTTTGATCCATAAACACAGGTGGCATTTTTTGACTTTTATTGGACATCACACTATCACTACTAAATTCTTTTGGATTTCATCATTTTTTTGACATTTTGGATTTTTGTTTTTTATAAGTGACTTTTTTGTGGATTATTGACTTAATTTTGGACACTTTTTGACTTCTCACGAGGGGACTCACACATTTTTATCACATCCTTCATCAGGCTAAAAACAACATTTCACTTTATTTTTCAAAAAGATTATCACATTTTTTCTTAAATCAAATCAGGAAGACTTTTTTCACATATTTGTTTTTATCCTAGGCCACACGACCTATCCCTATTGGCTGCTTTTTTACATCATTTCTGAATTTTATTGCATTATTTTTGTATTTTATTGTATTTTACTGTATTGTATTTTATTCTATTGTATTTTACTGTATTTTACTGTATCATTTGTACATCCTTTTGACTTTATCCAAACCAGTTTTATCATAGACTGTAAAATTGATTTTATTAGATACAGTACACCAGTGAATGTTTTTTGTTTATTTATGAAGTGATATGGATCCATATACTTTTATGCTTTTGTAAATCTGTTTGCGATTATAGACACTGAGATATTGCCTTAATAAATTGTTAATTTAAAAGCTATATTAAACTTGTTAATACCCTTTACACACTTGGGCTCCTTGTGCTGGTATACTTAACGACATATTTTTATTTATTTATACCCTCTTTAGACTTAGCCTTTTAATAGGCGCTCCTAAACACTTAACTATTCTTGGTTGGGTCTCAGCAAAGCAGATACCAGGGACTGTAAAGGGGTTAAATATAAAAACGGCTCCGGTTCCGTTATTTTAAGGGTTAAAGCTTTCAAATTTGGTGTGCAATACTTTTAAGGCTTTAAGACACTGTGGTGAAATTTTGGTGAATTTTGAACAATTCCTTCATACTTTTTCACATTTGCAGTAATAAAGTGTGTTCAGTTTAAAATTTAAAGTGACAGTAACGGTTTTATTTTAAAACGTTTTTTGTACTTTGTTATCAAGTTTATGCCTGTTTAACATGTCTGAACTACCAGATAGACTGTGTTCTGTATGTGGGGAAGCCAAGGTTCCTTCTCATTTAAATAGATGTGATTTATGTGACACAAAATTTAGAGAAAATGATGCCCAAGATGATTCCTCAAGTGAGGGGAGTAAGCATGGTACTGCATCATCCCCTCCTTCGTCTACACCAGTCTTGCCCACACAGGAGGCCCCTAGTACATCTAGTGCGCCAATACTCCTTACTATGCAACAATTAACGGCTGTAATGGATAATTCTATCAAAAACATTTTAGCCAAAATGCCCACT
Organism: Bombina bombina; assembly: GCF_027579735.1. Classification (NCBI taxonomy): domain Eukaryota; kingdom Metazoa; phylum Chordata; class Amphibia; order Anura; family Bombinatoridae; genus Bombina; species Bombina bombina. The sequence goes on along the minus strand of NC_069499.1, from coordinate 340,880,855 downwards.
TATCAGCGAAAGCGCGACTGCTCTGTTTTAGAAAATACTGAAGAGCATGAGGACGCTGATGATATTGGTTCTGAAGTGCCCCTACACCAGTCTGAGGGGGCCAGGGAGGTTTTGTCTGAGGGAGAAATTTCAGATTCAGGGAAAATTTCTCAACAAGCTGAACCTGATGTGATTACATTTAAATTTAAATTGGAACATCTCCGCGCCCTGCTTAAGGAGGTGTTATCTACTCTGGATGATTGTGAGAATTTGGTCATTCCAGAGAAATTATGTAAAATGGACAAGTTCCTAGAGGTCCCGGAGCCCCCCGAAGCTTTTCCTATACCCAAGCGGGTGGCGGACATTGTAAATAAAGAATGGGAAAGGCCCGGCATACCTTTCGTCCCTCCCCCTATATTTAAGAAATTGTTTCCTATGGTCGACCCCAGAAAGGACTTATGGCAGACAGTCCCCAAGGTCGAGGGGGCGGTTTCTACTCTAAACAAACGCACCACTATACCCATAGAAGATAGTTGTGCTTTCAAAGATCCTATGGATAAAAAATTAGAGGGTTTGCTTAAAAAGATGTTTGTTCAGCAAGGTTACCTTCTACAACCAATTTCATGCATTGTTCCTGTCACTACAGCAGCGTGTTTCTGGTTCGATGAACTAGAAAAGGCGCTCAATAAAGATTCTTCTTATGAGGAGATTTTGGACAGAATTCATGCTCTCAAATTGGCTAACTCTTTCACCCTAGACGCCACTTTGCAATTGGCTAGATTAGCGGCGAAAAATTCTGGGTTTGCTATTGTGGCGCGCAGAGCGCTTTGGCTAAAATCTTGGTCAGCGGATGCGTCTTCCAAGAACAAATTGCTTAACATTCCTTTCAAGGGGAAAACGCTGTTTGGCCCTGACTTGAAAGAGATTATTTCTGATATCACTGGGGGCAAGGACCACGCCCTTCCTCAGGATAGGTCTTTCAAGGCCAAAAATAAACCTAATTTTCGTCCCTTTTGCAGAAACGGACCAGCCCCAAGTGCTACGTCCTCTAAGCAAGAGGGTAATACTTCTCAAGCCAGCCTGGAGGCCAATGCAAGGCTGGAACAAAGGTAAGCAGGCCAAGAAACCTGCCACTGCTACCAAGACAGCATGAGATGTTGGCCCCCGATCCGGGACCGGATCTGGTGGGGGGCAGACTCTCTTCGCTCAGGCTTGGGCAAGAGATGTTCTGGATCCTTGGGCGCTAGAAATAGTCTCCCAAGGTTATCTTCTGGAATTCAAGGGGCTTCCCCCAAGGGGGAGGTTCCACAGGTCTCAATTGTCTTCAGACCACATAAAAAAACAGGCATTCTTACATTGTGTAGAAGACCTGTTAAAAATGGGAGTGATTCATCCTGTTCCATTAGGAGAACAAGGGATGGGGTTCTACTCCAATCTGTTCGTAGTTCCCAAAAAAGAGGGAACATTCAGACCAATCTTAGATCTCAAGATCCTAAACAAGTTTTCTTCTGTTAAGTGTGATCAGTCCACGGGTCATCATTACTTCTGGGATATTACTCCTCCCCAACAGGAAGTGCAAGAGGATTCACCCAGCAGAGCTGCATATAGCTCCTCCCCTCTACGTCACTCCCAGTCATTCTCTTGCACCCAACGACTAGATAGGATGTGTGAGAGGACTATGGTGATTATACTTAGTTTTATATCTTCAATCAAAAGTTTGTTATTTTAAAATAGCACCAGAGTGTGTTATTACCTCTCTGGCAGAGTTTGAAGAAGAATCTGCCAGAGTTTTGCTATGATTTTAGCCGGAGTAGTTAAGATCATATTGCTGTTCTCGGCCATCTGAGGAGTGAGGTAAACTTCAGATCAGGGGACAGCGGGCAGATGAATCTGCATAGAGGTATGTAGCAGTTTTTATTTTCTGACAATGGAATTGATGAGAAAATCCTGCCATACCGATATAATGTCATGTATGTATACTTTACACTTCAGTATTCTGGGGAATGGTACTTCACTAGAATTACACTGTAAGAAATACATAAAGCTGTTTAATAACTAGAGATTATGTTTAACGTTTTTGCTGGAATGTAAAATCGTTTTCATTTGCTGAGGTACTGTGTGAATAAATGTTTGGGCACTATTTTTCCACTTGGCAGTTGCTTAATCTGTTTTTCTGACAGTTTCTGTTCTCCCTCACTGCTGTGTGTGAGGGGGAGAGGCCGTTTTTTGGCGCTTTTACTATGCATCAAATATTTCAGTCAGCAGCTCATTGTATTCCCTGCATGATCCGGTTCATCTCTACAGAGCTCAGGGGTCTTCAAAACTTATTTTGAGGGAGGTAATTTCTCTCAGCAGAGCTGTGAGAATTATAGTTTGACTGAGATTAAAAACGTTTATTCTGTAATTTGTTTCCTGCTTTCAGAATTTGTTATCTTTGCTAATGGGATTAAACCTTTGCTAAAGTTGTGTTGTTTACAAGGATTGAGGCTATAACTGTTTCAATTTATTAATTTTCAACTGTCATAGATCTTCTGTGCTTCTTAAAGGCACAGTACGTTTTAATATTATTCTAATTGAATTGTATTTCCAAGTTGCAAGTTTATTTGCTAGTGTGTTAAACATGTCTGATTCAGAGGATGATACCTGTGTCATTTGTTGCAATGCCAAAGTGGAGCCCAATAGAAATTTATGTACTAACTGTATTGATGCTACTTTAAATAAAAGTCAATCTGTACAAATTGAACAAATTTCACCAAACAACGAGGGGAGAGTTATGCCGACTAACTCGCCTCACGTGTCAGTACCTACATCTCCCGCTCAGAGGGAGGTGCGTGATATTGTAGCGCCGAGTACATGTGGGCGGCCATTACAAATCACATTACAGGATATGGCTACTGTTATGACTGAGGTTTTGGCTAAATTACCAGAACTAAGAGGTAAGCGTGATCACTCTGGGGTGAGAACAGAGTGCGCTGATAATATTAGGGCCATGTCAGACACTGCGTCACAGGTGGCAGAACATGAGGACGGAGAACTTCATTCTGTGGGTGACGGTTCTGATCCAAACAGACTGGATTCAGATATTTCAAATTTTAAATTTAAACTGGAAAACCTCCGTGTATTACTAGGGGAGGTGTTAGCGGCTCTGAATGATTGTAACACAGTTGCAATACCAGAGAAAATGTGTAGGTTGGATAAATATTTTGCGGTACCGACGAGTACTGAGGTTTTTCCTATACCTAAGAGACTTACTGAAATTGTTACTAAGGAGTGGGATAGACCCGGTGTGCCGTTCTCACCCCCTCCGATATTTAGAAAAATGTTTCCAATAGACGCCACCACAAGGGACTTATGGCAAACGGTCCCTAAGGTGGAGGGAGCAGTTTCTACCTTAGCTAAGCGTACCACTATCCCGGTGGAGGATAGCTGTGCTTTTTCAGATCCAATGGATAAAAAGTTAGAGGGTTACCTTAAGAAAATGTTTGTTCAACAAGGTTTTATATTGCAACCCCTTGCATGCATTGCGCCGATCACGGCTGCAGCGGCATTCTGGATTGAGTCTCTGGAAGAGAACATTGGTTCAGCTACTCTGGACGACATTACGGACAGGCTTAGAGTCCTTAAACTAGCTAATTCATTCATTTCGGAGGCCGTAGTACATCTTACTAAACTTACGGCGAATAATTCAGGATTCGCCATTCAGGCACGCAGGGCGCTGTGGCTAAAATCCTGGTCAGCTGATGTTACTTCTAAGTCTAAATTGCTTAATATACCTTTCAAAGGGCAGACCTTATTCGGGCCCGGGTTGAAAGAGATTATCGCTGACATTACAGGAGGTAAAGGCCATGCCCTGCCTCAGGACAAAGCCAAGACTAGACAGTCTAATTTTCGTTCCTTTCGTAATTTCAAAGCAGGAGCAGCATCAACTTCCTCTGCACCAAAACAGGAAGGAGCTGTTGCTCGCTACAGACAAGGCTGGAAACCTAACCAGTCCTGGAACAAGGGCAAGCAGACTAGGAAACCTGCTGCTGCCCCTAAAACAGCATGAATTGAGGGCCCCCGATCCGGGATCGGATCTAGTGGGGGGCAGACTTTCTCTCTTCGCCCAGGCTTGGGCAAGAGATGTTCAGGATCCCTGGGCGCTAGAGATAATATCTCAGGGATACCTTCTGGACTTCAAATACTCTCCTCCAAGAGAGAGATTTCATCTGTCAAGATTGTCAACAATCCAGACAAAGAAAGAGGCGTTTCTACGCTGCGTACAAGAGCTCTTGTTAATGGGAGTAATCCATCCAGTTCCACGATTGGAACAGGGACAGGGGTTTTACTCAAATCTGTTTGTGGTTCCCAAAAAAGAGGGAACTTTCAGACCAATCCTGGACTTAAAGATCCTAAACAAATTCCTAAGAGTTCCATCGTTCAAGATGGAGACTATTCGGACAATTTTACCTATGATCCAAGAGGGTCAATACATGACCACTGTAGATTTAAAAGATGCTTACCTTCACATACCGATTCACAAAGATCATTATCGGTACCTAAGGTTTGCCTTCCTAGACAGGCATTACCAGTTTGTGGCTCTTCCATTCGGATTGGCTACAGCTCCAAGAATCTTCACAAAGGTTCTGGGTGCTCTTCTGGCGGTACTAAGACCGCGGGGAATCTCGGTAGCTCCATACCTAGACGACATTCTGATACAAGCTTCAAGCTTTCAAACTGCCAAGTCTCATACAGAGTTAGTGCTGGCATTTCTAAGGTCACATGGATGGAAGGTGAACGAAAAGAAAAGTTCACTCGTTCCACTCACAAGAGTTCCCTTCCTGGGGACTCTTATAGATTCTGTAGAAATGAAGATTTACCTGACAGAGGACAGGCTAACAAGACTTCAAAGTGCTTGCCGCACCCTTCATTCCATTCAACACCCGTCAGTGGCTCAATGCATGGAGGTAATCGGCTTAATGGTAGCGGCAATGGACATAGTACCCTTTGCACGCTTACACCTCAGACCACTGCAACTGTGCATGCTAAGTCAGTGGAATGGGGATTACTCAGACTTATCCCCTTCTCTGGATCAAGAGACCAGAAATTCTCTTCTATGGTGGCTTTCTCGGCCACATCTGTCCAGGGGGATGCCATTCAGCAGACCAGACTGGACAATTGTAACAACAGACGCCAGCCTTCTAGGTTGGGGTGCCGTCTGGAATTCTCTGAAGGCTCAGGGACAATGGAGTCAGGAGGAGAGTCTCCTGCCAATAAACATTCTGGAATTGAGAGCAGTTCTCAATGCCCTCCTGGCTTGGCCCCAGTTGACAACTCGGGGGTTCATCAGGTTTCAGTCGGACAACATCACGACTGTAGCTTACATCAACCATCAGGGAGGGACAAGAAGCTCCCTAGCTATGATGGAAGTATCAAAGATAATTTGCTGGGCAGAGTCTCACTCTTGCCACCTGTCAGCAATCCACATCCCGGGAGTGGAGAACTGGGAGGCGGATTTCTTAAGTCGTCAGACTTTTCATCCGGGGGAGTGGGAACTTCATCCGGAGGTCTTTGCCCAAATACTTCGACGTTGGGGCAAACCAGAGATAGATCTCATGGCGTCTCGACAGAACGCCAAGCTTCCTCGTTACGGGTCCAGATCCAGGGATCCAGGAGCAGTCCTGATAGATGCTCTGACAGCACCTTGGGACTTCAGGATGGCTTACGCGTTTCCACCCTTCCCGTTGCTTCCTCGATTGATTGCCAGAATCAAACAAGAGAGAGCATCAGTGATTCTAATAGCACCTGCGTGGCCACGCAGGACTTGGTATGCAGACCTGGTGGACATGTCATCCTGTCCACCTTGGTCTCTACCTCTGAAACAGGACCTTCTGATACAGGGTCCCTTCAAACATCAAAATCTAACTTCTCTGAAGCTGACTGCTTGGAAATTGAACGCTTGATTTTATCAAGACGTGGATTTTCTGAGTCAGTTATTGATACCTTAATACAGGCTAGGAAACCTGTTACCAGAAAGATTTACCATAAGATATGGCGTAAATACCTATATTGGTGTGAATCCAAAGGTTACTCTTGGAGTAAGGTTAGGATTCCTAGGATATTGTCTTTTCTACAAGAAGGTTTAGAAAAGGGTTTATCTGCTAGTTCATTAAAGGGACAGATCTCAGCTCTGTCCATTCTGTTACACAAACGTCTGTCAGAAGTTCCTGACGTCCAGGCTTTTTGTCAGGCTTTGGCCAGAATTAAGCCTGTGTTTAAAACTGTTGCTCCACCATGGAGTTTAAACCTTGTTCTTAATGTTTTACAGGGCGTTCCGTTTGAACCCCTTCATTCCATTGATATAAAGTTGTTATCTTGGAAAGTTCTATTTTTAATGGCTATTTCCTCGGCTCGAAGAGTCTCTGAATTATCAGCCTTACATTGTGATTCTCCTTATTTGATTTTTCATTCGGATAAGGTAGTCCTGCGTACTAAACCTGGGTTCTTACCTAAGGTAGTTACTAACAGGAATATCAATCAAGAGATTGTTGTTCCTTCTTTATGCCCAAATCCTTCTTCAAAGAAGGAACGTCTACTGCACAACCTGGATGTAGTCCGTGCTCTAAAATTTTACTTACAGGCAACTAAGGAATTTCGACAAACGTCTTCTCTGTTTGTCATTTACTCTGGGCAGAGGAGAGGTCAAAAAGCTTCCGCTACCTCTCTTTCTTTTTGGCTTCGTAGCATAATTTGTTTAGCTTATGAGACTGCTGGACAGCAGCCTCCAGAAAGAATTACAGCTCATTCTACTAGAGCTGTGGCTTCCACTTGGGCCTTCAAGAATGAGGCCTCTGTTGAACAGATTTGCAAGGCTGCAACTTGGTCTTCGCTTCATACTTTTTCCAAATTTTACAAATTTGACACTTTTGCTTCATCGGAGGCTATTTTTGGGAGAAAGGTTCTTCAGGCAGTGGTTCCTTCTGTATAAAGAGCCTGCCTATCCCTCCCGTCATCCGTGTACTTTTGCTTTGGTATTGGTATCCCAGAAGTAATGATGACCCGTGGACTGATCACACTTAACAGAAGAAAACATAATTTATGCTTACCTGATAAATTCCTTTCTTCTGTAGTGTGATCAGTCCACGGCCCGCCCTGTATTTAAGGCAGGTAAATATTTTTTAATTTATACTCCAGTCACCACTTCACCCTTGGCTTTTCCTTTCTCGTTGGTCCTTGGTCGAATGACTGGGAGTGACGTAGAGGGGAGGAGCTATATGCAGCTCTGCTGGGTGAATCCTCTTGCACTTCCTGTTGGGGAGGAGTAATATCCCAGAAGTAATGATGACCCGTGGACTGATCACACTACAGAAGAAAGGAATTTATCAGGTAAGCATAAATTATGTTTCTTTCATGTAATTAACAAGAGTCCATGAGCTAGTGACGTATGGGATATACATTCCTACCAGGAGGGGCAAAGTTTCCCAAACCTTAAAATGCCTATAAATACACCCCTCACCACACCCACAAATCAGTTTTACAAACTTTGCCTCCAAGGGAGGTGGTGAAGTAAGTTTGTGCTAGATTCTACGTTGATATGCGCTCCGCAGCAAGTTGGAGCCCGGTTTTCCTCTCAGTGTGCAGTGAATGTCAGAGGGATGTGAAGAGAGTATTGCCTATTGAATGCAGTGATCTCCTTCTACGGGGTCTATTTCATAAGGTTCTCTGTTATCGGTCGTAGAGATTCATCTCTTACCTCCCTTTTCAGATCGACGATATACTCTTATATTTACCATTACCTCTACTGATTCTCGTTTCAGTACTGGTTTGGCTTTCTACAAACATGTAGATGAGTGTCCTGGGGTAAGTAAATCTTATTTTCTGTGACACTCTAAGCTATGGTTGGGCACTTTATTTATAAAGTTCTAAATATATGTATTCAAACATTTATTTGCCTTGACTCAGAATGTTCAACTTTCCTTATTTTCAGACAGTCAGTTTCATATTTGGGATTATGCATTGAATTATCATATTTTTCTTACCTCAAAAATTTGACTTTTTTCCCTGTGGGCTGTTAGGCTCGCGGGGGCTGAAAATGCTTCATTTTATTGCGTCATTCTTGGCGCGGACTTTTTTGGCGCAAAAATTCTTTTCCGTTTCCGGCGTCATACGTGTCGCCGGAAGTTACGTCATTTTTTGACGTTATTTTGCGCCAAAAATGTCGGCGTTCCGGATGTGGCGTCATTTTTGGCGCCAAAAGCATTTAGGCGCCAAATAATGTGGGCGTCTTATTTGGCGCTAAAAAATATGGGCGTCGCTTTTGTCTCCACATTATTTAAGTCTCATTTTTCATTTGCTTCTGGTTGCTAGAAGCTTGATATTTGGCATTCTTTCCCATTCCTGAAACTGTCTTATAAGGAATTTGATCTATTTTGCTTTATATGTTGTTTTTTCTCTTACATATTGCAAGATGTCTCACGTTGCATCTGAGCCAGAAGATACTACAGGAAAATCACTGCCTGCTGGATCTACCAAAGCTAAGTGTATCTGCTGTAAATTTTTGGTAGCTATTCCTCCAGCTGTTGTTTGTAATAATTGTCATGACAAACTTGTTAAAGCAGATAATATTTCCTTTAGTAATGTACCATTGCCTGTTGCAGTTCCCTCAACATCTAAGGTGCAGAATGTTCCTGATAACATAAGAGATTTTGTTTCTGAATCCATAAAGAAGGCTTTGTCTGTTATTTCTCCTTCTAGTAAACATAAAAAGTCTTTTAAATCTTCTCTCTCTACAGATGAATTTTTAAATGAACACCATCATTCTGATTCTTTGGACTCTTCTGGTTCAGAGGATTCTATCTCAGAGATTGATGCTGATAAATCTTCATATTTATTTAAGATGGAATTTATTCGCTCTTTACTTAAAGAAGTACTAATTGCTTTAGAAATAGAGGATTCTAGTCCTCTTGATACTAATTCTATACGTTTGGATAAGGTTTTTAAAGCTCCTGCGGTTATTCCAGAAGTTTTTCCTGTTCCTAATGCTATTTCTGCAGTGATTTCCGAAGAATGGGATAAATTGGGTAATTCATTTACTCCTTCTAAACGTTTTAAGCAATTATATCCTGTTCCGCCTGACAGGTTAGAATTTTGGGACAAAATCCCTAAAGTTGATGGGGCTATTTCTACCCTTGCTAAACGTACTACCATTCCTACGTCAGATGGTACCTCGTTTAAGGATCCTTTAGATAGAAAAATTGAATCCTTTCTAAGAAAAGCTTATCTGTGTTCAGGTAATCTTCTTAGACCTGCTATATCATTGGCTGATGTTGCTGCAGCTTCAACTTTTTGGTTGGAAACCCTAGCGCAACAAGTAGCAAATCGTGATTCTCATGATATTATTATTCTTCTTCAGCATGCTAATAATTTTATCTGTGATGCCATTTTTGATATTATTAGAGTTGATGTTAGGTTTATGTCTCTAGCTATCTTAGCCAGAAGAGCTTTATGGCTTAAAACTTGGAATGCTGATATGGCTTCTAAATCAACTCTACTTTCCATTTCTTTCCAGGGAAACAAATTATTTGGTTCTCAGTTGGATTCTATTATTTCAACTGTTACTGGTGGGAAAGGAACTTTTTTACCACAGGATAAAAAATCTAAAGGTAAAAACAGGGCTAACAATCGTTTTTGTTCCTTTCGTTTCAACAAAGAACAAAAGCCTGATCCTTCGTCCTCAGGAGCAGTTTCAGTTTGGAAACCATCTCCAGTCTGGAATAAATCCAAGCCTGCTAGAAAGGCAAAGCCTGCTTCTAAGTTCACATGAAGGTACGGCCCTCATTCCAGTTCAGCTGGTAGGGGGCAGGTTACGTTTTTTCAAAGAAATTTGGATCAATTCTGTTCACAATCTTTGGATTCAGAGCATTGTTTCAGAAGGGTACAGAATTGGTTTCAAGATGAGACCTCCTGCAAAGAGATTTTTTCTTTCCCGTGTCCCAGTAAATCCAGTGAAAGCTCAAGCATTTCTGAATTGTGTTTCAGATCTAGAGTTGGCTGGAGTAATTATGCCAGTTCCAGTTCCGGAACAGGGGATGGGGTTTTATTCAAATCTCTTCATTGTACCAAAGAAGGAGAATTCCTTCAGACCAGTTCTGGATCTAAAATTATTGAATCGTTATGTAAGGATACCAACGTTCAAGATGGTAACTGTAAGGACTATATTGCCTTTTGTTCAGCAAGGGAATTATATGTCCACAATAGATTTACAGGATGCATATCTGCATATTCCGATTCATCCAGATCATTTTCAGTTCCTGAGATTCTCTTTTCTAGACAAGCATTACCAATTTGTGGCTCTACCGTTTGGCCTTGCTACAGCTCCAAGAATTTTCACAAAGATTCTCGGTGCCCTTCTGTCTGTAATCAGAGAACAGGGTATTGTGGTATTTCCTTATTTGGACGATATCTTGGTACTTGCTCAGTCTTTACATTTAGCAGAGTCTCATACGAATCGACTTGTGTTGTTTCTTCAAGATCATGGTTGGAGGATCAATTTACCAAAAAGTTCTTTGATTCCTCAAACAAGGGTAACCTTTCTGGGTTTCCAGATAGATTCAGTGTCCATGACTCTGTCTTTAACAGACAAGAGACGTCTAAAATTGATTACAGCTTGTCGAAACCTTCAGTCACAATCATTCCCTTCGGTAGCCTTATGCATGGAAATTCTAGGTCTTATGACTGCTGCATCGGACGCGATCCCTTTTGCTCGTTTTCACATGCGACCTCTTCAGCTCTGTATGCTGAACCTATGGTGCAGGGATTACACGAAGATATCTCAATTAATATCTTTAAAACAGATTGTTCGACACTCTCTAACGTGGTGGACAGATCACCATCGTTTAATTCAGGGGGCTTCTTTTGTTCTTCCGACCTGGACTGTAATTTCAACAGATGCAAGTCTCACAGGTTGGGGAGCTGTGTGGGGATCTCTGACGGCACAGGGAGTTTGGGAATCTCAGGAGGTGAGATTACCGATCAATATTTTGGAACTCCGTGCAATTTTCAGAGCTCTTCAGTTTTGGCCTCTTCTGAAGAGAGAATCGTTCATTTGTTTTCAGACAGACAATGTCACAACTGTGGCATACATCAATCATCAAGGAGGGACTCACAGTCCTCTGGCTATGAAAGAAGTATCTTGAATTTTGGTTTGGGCGGAATCCAGCTCCTGTCTAATCTCTGCGGTTCATATCCCAGGTGTAGACAATTGGGAAGCGGATTATCTCAGTCGCCAAACGTTGCATCCGGGCGAATGGTCTCTTCACCCAGAGGTATTTCTTCAGATTGTTCAAATGTGGGGGCTTCCAGAGATAGATCTGATGGCCTCTCATCTAAACAAGAAACTTCCCAGGTATCTGTCCAGATCCCGGGATCCTCAGGCGGAGGCAGTGGATGCATTATCACTTCCTTGGAAGTATCATCCTGCCTATATCTTTCCGCCTCTAGTTCTTCTTCCAAGAGTAATCTCCAAGATTCTGAGGGAATGCTCGTTTGTTCTGCTAATAGCTCCGGCATGGCCTCACAGGTTTTGGTATGCGGATCTTGTCCGGATGGCATCTTGCCAACCATGGACTCTTCCGTTAAGACCAGACCTTCTGTCGCAAGGTCCTTTTTTCCATCCGGATCTGAAATCCTTAAATTTAAAGGTATGGAGATTGAACGCTTGATTCTTAGTCAAAGAGGTTTCTCTGACTCTGTGATTGATACTATGTTACAGGCTCGTAAATCTGTATCTAGAGAGATATATTATAGAGTCTGGAAGACTTATATTTCTTGGTGTCTTACTCATCATTTTTCTTGGTATTCTTTTAGAATTCCGAGAATATTACAATTTCTTCAGGATGGTTTAGATAAGGGTTTGTCCGCAAGTTCCTTGAAAGGACAAATCTCTGCTCTTTCTGTTCTTTTTCACAGAAAGATTGCTATTCTTCCTGATATTCATTGTTTTGTACAAGCTTTGGTTCGTATAAAACCTGTCATTAAGTCAATTTCTCCTCCATGGAGTTTGAATTTGGTTCTGGGAGCTCTTCAAGCTCCTCCGTTTGAACCTATGCATTCATTGGACATTAAATTGCTTTCTTGGAAAGTTTTGTTCCTTTTGGCCATCTCTTCTGCCAGAAGAGTTTCTGAATTATCTGCTCTTTCTTGTGTCTCCTTTTCTGATTTTTCATCAGGATAAGGCGGTGTTGCGAACTTCTTTTGAATTTTTACCTAAGGTTGTGAATTCCAATAACATTAGTAGAGAAATCGTGGTTCCTTCATTATGTCCTAATCCTAAGAATTCTAAGGAGAAATCGTTACATTCTTTGGATGTTGTTAGAGCTTTGAAATATTATGTTGAAGCTACTAAATCTTTCCGAAAGACTTCTAGTCTATTTGTCGTCTTTTCTGGTTCTAGAAAAGGCCAGAAAGCTTCTGCCATTTCTTTGGCATCCTGGTTGAAATCTTTAATTCATCTTGCCTATGTTAAATCGGGTAAGACTCCGCCTCAGAGGATTACAGCTCATTCTACTAGGTCAGTTTCTACTTCCTGGGCGTTTAGGAATGAAGCTTCAGTTGATCAGATTTGCAAAGCAGCGACTTGGTCCTCTTTGCATACTTTTACTAAATTCTACCATTTTGATGTATTCTCTTCTTCTGAAGCAGTTTTTGGTAGAAAGGTACTTCAGGCAGTGGTTTCGGTTTGAATCTTCTGCTTATGTTTTTCATTAAACTTTATTTTGGGTGTGGATTATTTTCAGCAGGAATTGGCTGTCTTTATTTTATCCCTCCCTCTCTAGTGACTCTTGTGTGGAAAGATCCACATCTTGGGTATTCATTATCCCATACGTCACTAGCTCATGGACTCTTGTTAATTACATGAAAGAAAACATAATTTATGTAAGAACTTACCTGATAAATTCATTTCTTTCATATTAACAAGAGTCCATGAGGCCCACCCTTTTTTGTGGTGGTTATGATTTTTTTGTATAAAGCACAATTATTCCAATTCCTTATTTTATATGCTTCGCACTTTTTTCTTATCACCCCACTTCTTGGCTATTCGTTAAACTGATTTGTGGGTGTGGTGAGGGGTGTATTTATAGGCATTTTAAGGTTTGGGAAACTTTGCCCCTCCTGGTAGGAATGTATATTCCATACGTCACTAGCTCATGGACTCTTGTTAATATGAAAGAAATGAATTTATCAGGTAAGTTCTTACATAAATTATGTTTTCTCAAGGTTCCATCGTTCAAAATGGAAACCATTCGAACAATTCTTCCTTCCATCCAGGAAGGTCAATTCATGACCACGGTGGATTTAAAGGATGCGTATCTACATATTCCTATCCACAAGGAACATCATCGGTTCCTAAGGTTCGCATTTCTGGACAAGCATTACCAGTTTGTGGCACTTCCGTTCGGATTAGCCACTGCTCCAAGAATTTTCACAAAGGTACTAGGGTCCCTTCTAGCGGTGCTAAGACCAAGGGGCATTGCAGTAGTACCTTACTTGGACGACATACTGATTCAAGCATCGTCCCTTCCACAAGCAAAGGCTCACACGGACATTGTCCTGGCCTTTCTCAGATCTCACGGGTGGAAAGTGAACGTAGAAAAAAGTTCTCTATCTCCGTCAACAAGGGTTCCCTTCTTGGGAACAATAATAGACTCCTTAGAAATGAGGATTTTTCTGACAGAGGCCAGAAAATCAAAACTTCTAAACTCTTGTCAAATACTTCATTCTGTTCCTCTTCCTTCCATAGCACAGTGCATGGAAGTAATAGGTTTGATGGTAGCGGCAATGGACATAGTTCCTTTTGCGCGAATTCATCTAAGACCATTACAACTGTGCATGCTCAGTCAGTGGAATGGGGACTATACAGACTTGTCTCCGACGATACAAGTAGATCAGAGGACCAGAGATTCACTCCGTTGGTGGCTGTCCCTGGACAACCTGTCACAGGGGATGAGCTTCCGCAGACCAGAGTGGGTCATTGTCACGACCGACGCCAGTCTGGTGGGCTGGGGCGCGGTCTGGGGACCCCTGAAAGCTCAGGGTCTTTGGTCTCGGGAAGAATCTCTTCTCCCGATAAATATTCTGGAACTGAGAGCGATATTCAATGCTCTCAAGGCTTGGCCTCAGCTAGCAAAGGCCAAGTTCATACGGTTTCAATCAGACAACATGACGACTGTTGCGTACATCAACCATCAGGGGGGAACAAGGAGTTCCCTGGCGATGGAAGAAGTGACCAAAATCATTCAATGGGCGGAGACTCACTCCTGCCACTTGTCTGCAATCAAAAAAACAGAGAGTAGTGACAGCATGGATATTTATTCGTGAGACAGCAGGACAAACAGCAACGTTTCGAGACTTCTGTCTCTTTGTCAAGCTAATGTGTACAATAAACTAGAACACCTTATATAGCAATCTACCACCAGGTGGCGCTAAAAACACAGGTAAGAATTAACCTCTTATATACTAAATATATTTATCATATAACACATATAAATAATGTACAAAGGATACTCCATAATTATCATTTCAATAATGTTATTCAGATATTGACAATTGAATTTAAGAAAAAATGTACAAAATTTAAAGTGCAGTGTACAAAACTTACTCAGAAATGGTTCCCTAGATATTTACTACAATACAAAGTAAAATTTATAGTATAATATTGAATTCTGAATAGATTAACAGGGGTTTTTTGGAAAATATTTTAAATTTTTAATTTTTCAAATTCTAGAATTCAAACACAGAGATAATTTCCCTATAGAAACACTGATAGATCCCAGTCCTTATTCATACCATTGGGATACATGGTACCCAATTCATGAATCCAGAATGCTTCACGCTGTTTAAGCATTTTCTCTCTGTCCCCACCTCTACGTAATTTGGGGACATGATCAATGATCTGAAAACAAAGTTGATTTATGGCATGTTTTTTATCTAAAAAATGTTCTGCGACTGGAGCTTTAACATTTTTAGTTCTTATGGAACTTTTATGTTCTATGATTCTATCACGTATGCACCTAGTTGTCTCTCCAATATAGCTCCGCCCACAGGGACATTTAATTAGATAAATTACGTAATCAGTGTTACAGGTATAGTAACCCCTAATGTAATATTTTTTACCATTACATGGGTGGTAGAATACCGGGCCTTTAATTAAATTTCCACAACATGAACAATTTAGGCATGTATATGAACCACATCTGTTGGTAGTTATATATCTCTGGTTTATAGTTTTTCTAGATCCTATATCTGCCTTAATTAAATGATCATGGAGATTTTTGCTGCGTTTGTATGCCGGCATAGGTGGTTTCTGGAATTCTAGAATGTTAGGGTTACATTCACTCAATATATTCCAATGTTTCCTTACTATTTTTTGTATTGCCGGACTGAGACTAGAAAATTCTGAGACAAAGGCTAATCTACTATCTTTGTCAGTCTCCTTTCTCTTATTTATAGTTTGTAACAAACTTTCTCTAGGAGTAGACAAAATAGATCTAATTTCCTTTTTAATTAGAGTTGGTGGGTAGCCTCGCTCAATAAACCTTTGACCCATATCTCCCAATCTAGCCTCTACTATATTAGGGTCAGGAACAATACGTCTGACTCTTAATAGTTGGCTTTTAGGAAGAGAATTTATTAAGGATGGAGAATGTGCACTATCATAATGTAACAAACTGTTACGGTCAGTACTTTTCCTGAATAGATCAGTTTTTAAAGTGCAGCCATCCTTAATCACTCTGGTGTCTTGTGACTTTGCAGGATAGCACCTGAGTGCTGGACTTTACTCTACTTCTCCACTTGTCTGCAATCCACATCCCAGGAGTGGAAAATTGGGAAGCGGATTTTCTGAGTCGTCAGACATTTCATCCGGGGGAGTGGGAACTCCATCCGGAAATCTTTGCCCAAATTACTCAATTGTGGGGCATTCCAGACATGGATCTGATGGCCTCTCGTCAGAACTTCAAGGTTCCTTGCTACGGGTTCAGATCCAGGGATCCCAAGGCGACTCTAGTAGATGCACTAGTAGCACCTTGGACCTTCAAACTAGCTTATGTATTCCCGCCGTTTCCTCTCATCCCCAGGCTGGTAGCCAGGATCAATCAGGAGAGGGCATCGGTGATCTTGATAGCTCCTGCGTGGCCACGCAGGACTTGGTATGCAGACCTGGTGAATATGTCATCGGCTCCACCATGGAAGCTACCTTTGAGACGAGACCTTCTTGTTCAAGGTCCGTTCGAACATCCGAATCTGGTCTCACTCCAACTGACTGCTTGGAGATTTAACGCTTGATCTTATCAAAGCGAGGGTTCTCAGATTCTGTCATTGATACTCTTGTTCAGGCCAGAAAGCCTGTAACTAGAAAAATCTACCACAAAATATGGAAAAAATATATCTGTTGGTGTGAATCTAAAGGATTCCCTTGGGACAAGGTAAAAATTCCTAAGATTCTATCCTTTCTTCAAGAAGGTTTGGAGAAAGGATTATCTGCAAGTTCTTTGAAGGGACAGATTTCTGCCTTGTCTGTGTTACTTCACAAAAAGCTGGCAGCTGTGCCAGATGTTCAAGCCTTTGTTCAGGCTCTGGTTAGAATCAAGCCTGTTTACAAACCTTTGACTCCTCCTTGGAGTCTCAATTTAGTTCTTTCAGTTCTTCAGGGGGTTCCGTTTGAACCCTTACATTCCGTTGATATTAAGTTATTATCTTGGAAAGTTTTGTTTTTGGTTGCAATTTCTTCTGCTAGAAGAGTTTCAGAATTATCTGCTCTGCAGTGTTCTCCTCCTTATCTGGTGTTCCATGCAGATAAGGTGGTTTTGCGTACTAAACCTGGTTTTCTTCCGAAAGTTGTTTCTAACAAAAACATTAACCAGGAGATAGTCGTGCCTTCTTTGTGTCCGAATCCAGTTTCAAAGAAGGAACGTTTGTTGCACAATTTGGATGTAGTTCGTGCTCTAAAATTCTATTTAGATGCTACAAAGGATTTTAGACAAACATCTTCCTTGTTTGTTGTTTATTCTGGTAAAAGGAGAGGTCAAAAAGCAACTTCTACCTCTCTCTCTTTTTGGATTAAAAGCATCATCAGATTGGCTTACGAGACTGCCGGACGGCAGCCTCCTGAAAGAATCACAGCTCATTCCACTAGGGCTGTGGCTTCCACATGGGCCTTCAAGAACGAGGCTTCTGTTGATCAGATATGTAAGGCAGCGACTTGGTCTTCACTGCACACTTTTACTAAATTTTACAATTTGATACTTTTGCTTCTTCTGAGGCTATTTTTGGGAGAAAGGTTTTGCAAGCCGTGGTGCCTTCCATCTAGGTGACCTGATTTGCTCCCTCCCTTCATCCGTGTCCTAAAGCTTTGGTATTGGTTCCCACAAGTAAGGATGACGCCGTGGACCGGACACACCTATGTTGGAGAAAACAGAATTTATGTTTACCTGATAAATTACTTTCTCCAACGGTGTGTCCGGTCCACGGCCCGCCCTGGTTTTTTAATCAGGTCTGATAATTTATTTTCTTTAACTACAGTCACCACGGTATCATATGATTTCTCCTATGCAAATATTCCTCCTTTACGTCGGTCGAATGACTGGGGAAGGCGGAGCCTAGGAGGGATCATGTGACCAGCTTTGCTGGGCTCTTTGCCATTTCCTGTTGGGGAAGAGAATATCCCACAAGTAAGGATGACGCCGTGGACCGGACACACCGTTGGAGAAAGTAATTTATCAGGTAAACATAAATTCTGTTATTAAGTCAATTTCTCCTCCTTGGAGTTTGAATTTGATTCTGGGGGCTCTTCAAGCTCCTCCGTTTGAACCTATGCATTCACTGGACATTAAATTACTTTCTTGGAAAGTTTTGTTTCTTTTGGCCTTCTCTTCTGCTAGAAGAGTTTCTGAATTATCTGCTCTTTCTTGTGAGTCTCCTTTTCTGATTTTTCATCAGGATAAGGCGGTGTTGCGAACTTCTTTTACATTTTTACCTAAGGTTGTGAATTCTAACAACATTAGTAGAGAAATTGTGGTTCCTTCATTATGTCCTAATCCTAAGAATTCTAAGGAGAGATCATTGCATTTTTTGGATGTAGTTAGAGCTTTTAAATATTATGTTGAAGCTACTAAGAATTTCCGAAAGACTTCTAGTCTATTTGTTATCTTTTCCGGTTCTAGGAAAGGTCAGAAGGCCTCTGCCATTTCTTTGGCATCTTGGTTGAAATCTTTAATTCATCATGCTTATGTCGAGTCGGGTAAATCTCCGTCTCAAAGGATTACAGCTCATTCTACTAGGTCAGTTTCTACTTCCTGGGCGTTTAGGAATGAAGCTTCGATTGATCAGATTTGCAAAGCAGCAACTTGGTCTTCTTTGCATACTTTTACTAAATTCTACCATTTTGATGTGTATTCTTCTTCTGAAGCAGTTTTTGGTAGAAAAATACTTCAGGCAGCTGTTTCAGTTTGATTCTTCTGCTTATAATTTCAGTTTTCTTCATTATAAGATTTAAACTTTATTTTGGGTGTGGATTATTTTTCAGCGGAATTGGCTGTCTTTATTTTATCCCTCCCTCTCTAGTGAATCTTGCGTGGAAGATCCACATCTTGGGTAGTCATTATCCCATACGTCACTAGCTCATGGACTCTTGCTATTTACATGAAAGAAAACATAATTTATGTAAGAACTTACCTGATAAATTCATTTCTTTCATATTAGCAAGAGTCCATGAGGCCCACCCTTTTTTGGGGTGGTTATGATTTTTTTGTATAAAGCACAATTATTCCAATTCCTTATTTTATATGCTTTCGCACTTTTTTCTTATCACCCCACTTCTTGGCTATTCGTTAAACTGATTTGTGGGTGTGGTGAGGGGTGTATTTATAGGCATTTTGAGGTTTGGGAAACTTTGCCCCTCCTGGTAGGAATGTATATCCCATACGTCACTAGCTCATGGACTCTTGCTAATATGAAAGAAATGAATTTATCAGGTAAGTTCTTACATAAATTATGTTTTTTATTGCTCTTCATGGGTCCATGATTTGCATTGTTTTTACATATTGTTATTAAATATTTTAGTACATTTACTCGTAGTGCTATTTCCTCTGCCTCCAGCTTGGTAGGCGCTTGGGGGTCCCCCTTTCGCTACTTGACTCTTATTGGTGGTTACTAGGTTACACCCCTCCCCCAAGCTAAGGGTAATAGAGTAAGCGCTAGTCCCATCCCTTTAATCCATCCAGACTAGTATTAACCGCTCCTAAGCAATCCGTGTTGACGAGTTTCACTGCCTGCTTCCATCACTCAAGTCCATGTCAGGAGCGATGCTACAAGACTGTCAAACTTGAGAGGCTGTGTTTCTGTTCCATGGCATAGATTCCGGCAAGATTGTTTCATTTTTTTATACACATATGATAACACAAGAAGACAGGGTCACAGTGTGGCTCCTTTTATCTGTATGGAATCAAGGATTAATATCTCCGGAGGGAGATTATTGAACAGGGGGGGATTAATGTCATAATTTTTTTTATTATGATTATGCTGCGACATGTGTGAGATGAGGCTCAGGTAGATGTTTGAACGTACAGGTTTTACTTTCGTTTCCATCCACTTTACTGTTGGGAATTAAGAGCCTGGCCACCAGGAGGAGGCAAAGACACCCCAGCCAAAGGCTTAAAAACCTCCCCCATTTCCCTCATCCCCAGTCATTCTTTGCCTTTCGTCACAGGAGGACGGCAGAGAAGTGCCGAAGGTCGGAGTAGTCTCTTATGGAGGTTAGTACTCTTTGGAATGGGACTGGAGTTTTAAGCAGTCCTGTCAGCCTCTCAGTGAGAGCCTGGGTGAAAGTTAGAGTTCAGAAATGAAGAGAGTGTCTTTTTGAAAACCCATCCTGACTCATATTAACAGCTCCACAAGCAATCAGCATTGACGAGTTTCGCTGCCTGCTTTTTACACTCAAGTCCATGTCAGGAGCGAAGCTACTAACCTGTCACACTTGAAGGGTTGTGTTCCTGTTCCACGGCATAGATTCTGGTAAGATAGTTTCATTTTTATTACATAATGATAACATGGAAGACAGGGTCACAGTGTGACTCCTTTTATCTTTAAAGAATCAAGGGTTAATATTCCTGGAAAGGGGATTATTTAACAGGGGGGGTTTATACATGATATTGTTTATTGTGTCATTGCTGCGTTATGTGCGAGATGGGGCTCTGGCAATGTGTGGAACTTTCAGGTGACTTACGGGAGTATGGCGCGGCCCTTTTTTGGAGCGTTTTCTCCTTAGGCAGGGGCGGTTCCTGCCGGGCATTCCATGTGACCGGGTGTGGCTATCTTCCTCTGTTGATCAGTGGCGCAGGAGACAAAACAGGTTTCTGTAGTCCGGGACATAGGCGGTGGTAAGGGCCACGGATATTGGAGGTTATAAAGGTGCCTAATAAGTTAATCTAGTCCTTAATATCAGCGCAAGCTATGGAGGACTCTGACGCGTTAGAGGGCTCGCCCTCTTTAACTAGGTTTCATTCTTGTGTTTCTTAGTTGAGCAGGCTGATCTACAAGCGCCTCCTAACATGTTCCACATACCTTAATAAAGTTACGACATCTAAGAACAAACGGATGTCTAGTACTACTGAGCCGTCTGCCTCTGAGGGGTCTCTGTCCCGTAAGGTGTGTTCCCTAATTTCATCTCCTATTGCACATGCAGCGCCCCAGAGTCCAACCATTACTCCTGCGGGAGAGATTCATTGGCTGTCAGATTTTCCGGATCAACTGCAAACAGCGGTATACAAATTGATCCATGAATTACCACATTCTGCTAAGTGCAAGCGTAGGGCTTATCATGGCGGCCCAACCCAGGGGTTGTCTATGCCTGTGGAAATTTCTGAGGCGTTATACGATGAGGCCCACTCTTGACTCTTCGGAGGAGGCCCCTTCTGGGTCGGAATCTGCGTCATCTAAACTTCTGGCAGCGGAGGAGCCTGACTTTAGTTTTAGGATGGAAAATTTGCGCTTTTTGCTGAGGTAAGTATTTGCTACTCTGGAGGTTCCGGAAACGAAACTTCCAGAAGAACCTGCGATTCCTAAGCTTGATAAAGTATGAGGACAGGGTGGTGCCTCAGGCCTTCCCGGTTCCTGTTAAGATGGCAAATATTAAGAATGAATGGGAGCGATTAGGTTCTTCCTTTTCCCCTTCTTCCTTTAAGTAACTGTTCCCTGTCCCGGACTCTCAGCTGGAGCTGTGGGGTACTGTCCCTAAGGTGGATGGTGCTATCTCCAACTATTTCCCTCTTGGATTCTTCGTTGTTTAAAGAGACCATGGATAAAAAGTTGGAAAACATGTTAAGGAAAATGTTTCAACACACAGGGTTTGTTTTTCAGCCGGTAGTGGCTGTAGCCGCGGTCGCCGAAGCTGCGACATATTGGTGTGAATCCCTGTGTGAAATGGTCTAGGGGGAGACTTCCATCGACGAGACACAGGACAAGATTAAGGCGCTGAAGATCTCCAATTCTTTCATATGTGATGCCAATATGCAAATTATTCACCTGAATGCTAAGGTGTCAGGTTTTCTTTCATGTAATTGGCAAGAGTCCATGAGCTAGTGACGTATGGGATATACAATCCTACCAGGAGGGGCAAAGTTTCCCAAACCTCAAAATGCCTATAAATACACCCCTCACCACACCCACAATTCAGTTTTACAAAGGTTGCCTCCTATGGCGGTGGTGAAGTTTGTGCTAAGATTTCTACGTTGACATGCGCTTCTCAGCATTTTGAAGCCCGATAGTACAGCGAATGTCAGAGGGATGTGAAGGGAGTGTCACTTATTGAATGCAATGGTTTTCCTCACGGGAGATCTATTTCATAGGTTCTCTATTATCGGTCGTAGAGATTCATCTCCTACCTCCCTTTTCAGATCGACGATATACTCTCTTATACCATTACCTCTACTGATAACTGTTTCAGTACTGGTTTGGCTATCTGCTATATGTGGATGGGTGTCTTTCGGTAAGTATGTTTTTTATTACTTAAGACACCTCAGCTATGGTTTGGCACTTTATGCATTTATATAAAGTTCTAAATATATGTATTGTACTTATATTTGCCATGAGTCAGGTTCATGTATTTCCTTTTTGCAGACTGTCGGTTTCATATTTGGGGAAAATAAACATTAAGAAATATTTTTCTTACCTGGGGTTTTAAATTGACTACATTTTTCTTTGCAAATTGCAGGATTAGGCCCGCGGGTGCTCCAAATGCTAGACTTTATTGCGTCATATTTGGCGCAAAATTATGTCTTGACGCAAGTTCGTCATTTCCAGTGTCATAGTTGATGCCGAGTTCCTTACACAAGGTTGTGTCGTTAGTGACGCGAGTGTCCGGACATTGTTGGCACCAAAAAAATTACGGAGGGCATCCCTTTTACTTTCCAGACACACTAGCATTATAGAGCATAGAAGCGCTGGGACATGTGGAAAATATAAACATATAATGGTTTATGCATCCATACATTCTGGCATTTCATTATTCGCCTAGAAGCGCTGGGGTATGTGGTGTTGGTGTGCACTGTAAAGGGCATGGCTGTTTATTACTTGCTGACCCTGGGGATAGTTTCGGAGATGTGTTATTACATAATATGACTCCGGTACATGGCGGTATTTTTCTTGTGTACGTACGCCCACGAAGGGCGGGACCTAGTTTGTTTGTTTTTTTCACAAATATTTTTTTATTGATGTTGGGTAAAGCAATACACATACAATCACATCTTGATAATGCATGTACATAAAAGTATATATATTAATGAGTTGTAGTATGATTCATGCACATGTCCTCAATGTCTATTACAGTAATGGGGTGGGTACAGGGCCATGCTGAGACATTGAAGGCACATTTTTGACCACATAGCTTTGCATTATGATTCCATAAAGAGTATTCTCTTACATCTGTGTGTTTGCCTATCCCCAACCTGCCGATTTTCCATTATCTTAACAAACCTGCCTATTACCTATCTACATTAATCTAAACTCATTAACTAACTACATCCATGCAAGGTTAGCGACCGTGAGGCCCAGCGGTGGCTAGAAAAAAAAAAGTAAAATAAGGGTCAAAAAAGGGGGGGTTAAATGGAGGGCAGGGGGGGGGAGGAATTCTCATCCCATGTTTATTGCTTCTTAAAGTAGATGTTCCCATTCACCCCTCAGCCCCCCCTCCATAAAGATGACGGAGTCTTTAAATGGTATCAGGATCAGTCTTTGTATCTCTAGTTCAAAAGTAAGTATAAGCCTGCGCCACTTACGTAGAAAGAGGCCCAGTCTGTTCTGAACATCCATCCTAACATCCATTTGTTCAATAAATATCTGTGTGTTAAGTAAGCTCCTAAAGCCTTGAAAAGAGGGACCCCTCCTCACCATCCAGTTTTTTAGAATGCATTTTCTGGCTAATAATATTACCAAACTCAGTAATGCATCTTGCTGTTTGTGTTGTGGTTCCCAATGTAAGAAAATGACAGTTTCCGGGTGAAGTGTGAGTCGTATCTGCAAGACTTGGTTAATCCAGTATTGTATTTTACCCCAGTATTGCCTAACTGATGGGCATTCCCAAATGTAATGTAGGAGAGTAGGGGCCTCCATTGAGCACTTAACACACTCATTAGGGCGTGCGTGTACCCATTTAGCCAGAGTTCTTGGAGTGAGGTATGCTTTATGAAGAAAGCGCATCTGGGATTCCCTGAACATGGCAGACAACATGGTTCTTTCCAGTCCCTTCCGAATATCCTCTCACGTAATTTCGCTAATTCCCTCTCAAGTCCAGCCTGTCCCGCACGCTCTCTGAACGCTGATGTATGAGTGACTGGTAAATTTCAGATAGGGAGAATCTCCCAATCTGATAAAAGGTTTGGGTGACCCGGAAGGGGGAGCCTTCCCAGAACTCCGGCGCGCTCCTAATTAAGGTGGTGACATAATGCCGCACCTGTAAGAAGGCAAAGAAGTGTGTTCTCGGCAGTCCAAATTCTATTTGTAATGTCCCAAAGGTTTTTACCTCTTTCGAGAGTGGGTCCAGTAATTGTTTAAGTGATCTAAGCCCTCTTTGTTCCCACACCAAGAAGGGCTGTGTCTCCGAACCCGCCGGAAGTCTGGGTTTTTAACAATGGGTAAATAGTTTGAAGTATGACATGATTTCTTCAGGAACTTGTGAGCCTGATGCCAGGCTTTCAATGGGTCTCTAAATAACATATTGAGGCCCAGAGCCTTCACAGATCTCATGTTTGTAATGTGTGGCAGATATGCTAGGGAAATATCCCCCAGAACTGCCTGTTCCAGAGAAGATTGGCAGAAGTGGTGGGTGCCCACCTGCCAGTCCAGAACCAGACGTATCAAGGCCGCCCGGTTATACAGCCTGAAGTCTGGCAAAGCGGGTTGCAGCGGAGTTTAACATTTTAACATCTGCTTTATTTAAGAGCAGGGGTAGCATTAGAAGCGGGTAAACAAGAAGGGGTAGAACTACCATTTTGAGCAGGCTGATCCTGCCTGATAGTGAGAGGGGCAGAGACCTCCAGCTGTTCATCTGTGCTTGCAATTTTGCGCAAATGGGTGTCAAGTTATTAGCATATAGTTTATTGGGGTTGGCGGAGATCTTAATGCCAAGATATGTAATATCGTGTTTGGCTACCGTAAACGGAAACTCTCCGTCCCTGCAGGTCTTTCTAAGTAACCAGAAGATCTCCGACTTCTGCATGTTAACTTTATACCCTGAAAACAGGCCGAAGTCTGTAAGAGTCTCAAGTATAGCCGGTATATTTGTTTGGGGATCCTGGACGAATAAGAGCATGTTGTCAGCGTATAATGCTAAGTGTTGCGGGAGACCCGCCATATCAATGCCAGGGAAGGCGTGTCTTAGTCTGATCGCCAACGGTTCAAGGGCGATGTTAAAAAGTAGGGGCGACAGGGGACAGCCCTGTCGGGTTCCTCTATGTAGGTGGATGTTTGTTGAAAATATATTAACAAGTATGTTGGCATAAGGGGAGTGATACAGATTTTTTATAAACTCAAGAAACGGGCCTGAGAAATTGGCCTTAGTCATGGTGTGAAAGAGATGGTCCCATTCTACTTGATCGAAGGCCTTCTCTGCGTCGAGAGACATCAGGAAGGCCTCCTCACCATTTTTCATTGTTGTCATGTTTTTTGGTCCAATAATACTGTATGACCTGTAGGACTCTACGAACGTTTACCACTAAGGACCTCGCGTACATAAATTCCGGTCCATGTAGATAATATCAGGTAAGATGAATTTAAGTCTCTCAGCCAACAATTTAGTCAATATCTTGTAGTCAGAGTTTAACAACGAGATCGGACGATAAGATTCTGGCAATAGACTATCCTTCCCTGACTTCGGAATTAAAGTGATGTATGCCACGGAAAACTCAGGAACCGGGGCTCTTTCCCCTTCAAAATAGGTGGAATATAAAGCTGCAAGGGTTAGGAATACTTGCTCTTTGAGCAGCCGATAGAATTCTATCGGCAGCCCATCCGGTCCCGGGGCTTTGCCCAATGACATGGACATTATTGTCCTCTGAATCTCTTCCTCCCCTATGTGAGCATTCAGTTTCTCCAGTTGAGATTCTGAAATCTGTGGGATGTTGATGTTTTCCCAGAATTTATCTCTCCGCTCCGCCTTGGAGAAGCGCTCACTGGAGTATAGAGTAGAGTAATATGTCACAAACGCCTCTGCTATTGACTCCGCATCTATTACAATTTTACCCTGGGCCTTCAGCGCCGCAACACGTTTAGAAGTGGTGTTGATATTTACTAGAGCTGCCATGAGTTTCCCCGATTTGTCCCCAAATCTATAATATTTACCTCTGGATCGTAAAAGGGCTTGTGAGGCTTGATTAGCCAGCAGTGCGTCATATTCCCTCTATGTGTCTATATATTTACGATAGTTTGGGCTAGAGGGTTTTGCACAGTAAACGCGATAGGCTTCAACCAAGTTTTCCCTCAGTCTCCCAAGCTTCTCTGTGTATTGTTTTTTCCTGCGAGCCAGGTAAGCAATAATGTTACCCGACAAGACAGCCTTAGCTGTTGTCCAAAACAGCTCCGGGGAGTCTATATGTTGAGAATTATTTGCCCGATAGTCATCCCAAGAGTAAACCAAATAGTTTTGGAATTCCTGTGAATAAAGGAGGTGCTTTGGGAATTTTAAGGTACGTCTTACATACCGATGGGTTCATATCCAAGAAGAGCGCTATGGGTGTGTGATCCGAGACCACCACTTCCCCAATGTTGGTGTCGATAATGTGTGTGAGTAGGGAGTTTGAAACTAAAAAAAGGTCTATACGAGACATAGTGGGAGATGCACGTGACTCGCAAGTATAATCTTTCCCATCAAGGTTTAGCTGTCTCCAGATGTCTACCACATCCAGGGAGCTTCCCAGAAGCGCAAAGATATCTTTTTCAAATTTTTCCAAAACTCTGGCTGTCTTTCCGATTCTCCCACCCCGCGGCTCTCTCAGCCTGTCACATTGAGGGTTGGGGGTGAGGTTAAAGTCCCCTCCCAGTATGATATGGGTACCGAGATAGGGAGTGATAACTGCCACAATGGTATTCCAAAGTCCTCTATCCCTTTGATTAGGGGCATAGATGTTGCATAAAGTGTAGATTTTTTCTGCAATACATATCTGCACTATTATATATCTACCCTCTGGGTCTTTAAGTACCTCCCTGACCTTGTATTCCAGTCGCTTCCCCAGAAGTATCGCCACTCCCCTACTAGCTGAGCTATATGAGGCATACTCGACTCTCCCCACCCAGTCAGACCTCAGTTTCTCATGTTCTGAATCTAGGAGATGCGTCTCCTGAAGGAACGCAATCTCTGCTTTCTTTTTTCTGAGCTGAGTAAGGATTGTTTTTCTCTTTATTGGGGAGTGAATACCCCCAATGTTCCATGAGTAGAGATTACATTTTAATTATTAGACTGGATCCCATAGACATGTTGTGAGTGTATATATGGGTGTGAGGTAAGGGCACATCCGAGAAAGCAGCCAGGGATCTGGGGGAGGGGGGGGGGAGAAGGAGGAAAGAGTAGAGGGGAATGGAAAAAAAAAGCCACCTCTCACCGCAATGTACAGGCTCCCGGTTCAGCCTTCCTTTACGATGAGCCACCGCCAGGCCCCAACGGGCAACTTGATTCAAAAGTTGTTCTACGAGAGGAAAAAAAAGATTTGTTATCTCAGCACTTAACGTAGTAATTTGGATTTGCAAGTAAAACAGCCTGAGCATAGTAAAAAACAGTCTATGAAAAACTTCACAAGCTTCCTATAAGAAGAACCTGACCTCTTGGGGTCTTTATCCTGAGTAACAATTATCAATATTTGTTCTACACGAAGAAAAGGAAAATCTGTTATTTCAACACTTGTCGTTACAGTTTGGATATGCAAGTAGAACAACATGTACATAATAGATAAAATAATAAACTTCAAACAGTCTATAAAAGACATCACAAACTTCCCGTAGGAAGAACCTGACCCTTTGGGGTCTTCATCCTGAACAGCAGTTAAGGGTCTTTCGAGATCATAGAGCCTGTAGACATCATCTGACTTTTTCAGATGAGCTGCATGATATCATTTTTGTCCTGCTAGTAGCATCTCCTCAGCAAAAACAAGTAGCCTTAGAACATAACCTGTCAAGAGTATCTCGGGTTGAATCTCACCAGAAAAACTCTGAGCCATTATGCATAATTGAATTAGCTATGTAACTAAAATCTTATGGGGTAGGCACAGCCATCTATCCCTCTCAACCTAAGTCCCCCCCATCCTGTCCTCTGGCTGGGCTATGTGCAGGGGATCCCCCTTTTTCCACAAACTCCTGAGCTTCTAGGGGTGAATCAAAAAACCTTGGCCCCCGTGATGTGACAATTTTCAGCCTAGCTGGGTATAGAAGAAAGGCCTGCCTACCCTCCCTATGCAACCTAGGTCAGCTGTTCCAACTTTCTATATGCTCTCATGATAGCTGTTTTTGTTTGGAAATGCAAGAATTTAATCATAATAGGGCGAGGCTGTGACCTGTCTGCTCCTGATCTTTATGGCTCTACTAGGTAGCGTTTTTTCTACAAACTAAAGTATGTCAGCTGGTTTAACCGTTTCAGGGAGGCCCAGAAGACGCACATTATTGTGTTGCGATCTGTTTTCCAGATCATCTATTTTTAGCTATTTTTAGCTGTAAAGTCAGAGCTTGTCTTTCAAGATTCACAATTTTATTAACATTGGCTACATTGCTATCCTCCAAATCAGATATTCTACCCTCTGCCTCGGCTACCCTAGTTGAGAACTGTTTAACATCATCAGTGAGCGTGTCAACCCCTCTTTGTAAGTTAACTATCTTGAGCATAAACAGCATAGAAATGTGTTTTACTATAGGGTGAGTATCTATCTGGCTGGTTTCCTGAAAAGGGTCTGTGCTGGAGCTCTGACAGGCCTGATCATTTCCAGCTCTGTTTCTGCGCTCACTGTTTTTATTGCGGCCTGACATTGTGTGATTGGTTAAAAATCTCTCCATGTACTCATAAAGCAGTGAGAACAAGGCTGGTGTTGCAAAAGTGAAAATGAGATAACACAGTGATTCAAAATGCAATGTAAACTATACAAACTAAGTCACATAATACAGCAAGCTTATTACAGGAGAATATACTCTCTGGGTTTAGCTGCCCAGGGGCTGCAACAAAGAAAAAGAGATCCTAGTGGAGAGGTGTAGCATCACACATCAGCATTTAGAAAATATATTTTCAGCTTTGCGTGTGTAAGCAGATTGCTATATATGGCTTTCATCTGTCTTGCACTCTCTAGGGATAAGTTAAAGCCTGTGCTCAATTTACCATATACCATCACTCCTCTCAGTTACTGCAGTCAACTCCTTTCTCACTCATACATATCATACACACTGAAGCAGAGGTCTTCTAGTACATTTAGAGTTGGACCACTGTGCAACGTTATATCAATACTCAAATTACAGCAAATTAAAGGGACAGTTTACTCAAAAAATGTATCCCCTTTAATTTGTTCCCAATGATCCACTTTACCTGCTGGAGTGTATTAAATTGTTTACAAGTAGCTCCTTTACCCTTATATTGGCATATGAAATAGTTGATTTAGCATGTGGTATCCCCACCTATTCTAAAAGTTTGTGGCCGCAGGTCCAAGCTATAGATAAGCTTTGTAAACACAGCCAGCAGAAGAAATTACACTTAGCAGAGATAAGGTAATAAAATGTTGATTTTCCATTGTTCTCTCCAAGTACTGGTGAATGGTTTATGGACAGATATAAGATAAAGAAGCAGGTATATGTGTACAATGTGAAACAGTAATGAGATCTGATTATACCTACAAGCTCAACCCATTTTATTAGGTTGTGGCCTCAAAACACAAAATTAGAGCATTAATATACACAAATAAACCTTAAAAAGCTATTTTTCATGTATTTTTACTCTGCAGTTGGTAGAAAAAGCAATTGTAAACACATTAAGGGAAAAAATATTTTACAGTATACTGTCCCTTTAAGTCCGTTGCCTAGGGTAGAGGGAAATGTCTGGAGGGCAAAGTGCTGCAGCAAGGACCTCCTAGTCCCAGATATAAGTGGCCCTTTGCCTACTGGATGTGTCAATGGCAGGCCTGTTTAAAAGTCCTCGATTCCTGCAGAGTAAATATCACAGTCAGTTTGCTCTGTCAGGCTGCAGCACTGACTGCCGCAGGCCTATGGATGTTGCAAGCAGGGTTCAGTCCAAGTTCCGTACCAACCACGTGGCACTCCGTTAACCCTTGTGTACCAATGATCCAAGTCACTTTGCTAGGAGAATGTGAATACCTCTGATGTCTGTGTCAGGCTTAGGCTAGACGGTAGCATCCGATGTAATAGAGATTGGCCCAACAATAAAAAGTTCAATGGCAACCATGGCCTTAGCTCAAAGCAGTACTCTGTGCTTACTGCTGTCGTGTGGGGGCTGGGAGGTAAAAAGAAAGAATGTCTTTCAAAGACCCGGTGGCCCAATAATAGTGTATGAGGCCAATTTCTGGAATATGTCCTGTGTAACCCTCTTCCTCAGCTAACCAGTACCTAGGGTCGTGTAACTCAGCCAGTTCTCACCCGTTGTTCCTGTCTCTTAGCCACAGCGTGGTCGCTACCAAAGATGGCGCCGGGTTTCGCCCCAAAGGAATTTTCACTGCGTGGGAAGTATGTGCAGGGCCTGGGGTATTACTGACTCTTTCTGTTCCCCCAAAGTCTCCTTACCACGCCACGTTGTTCAGAGAGGTCCACGCAAGGGGTCTGGGAGATCGGGACAAGCAGGTAGAGAATCTCCAGAGCCTGCGCGCCTCCAGGTTGTCTCCCTCACCAGTTTCCCCCGTCTCTCTGCTGGGCCTGTTCCGGCTGTGTGTGTCGGCGAGACTCCAGTCCTCTCCTCTCAGGGCTAGAAAGGCCCTTTGTGTATGCTCCGGTTGCGCTCCCGTGGAGCCCAGATCCTCTGTGGCCTTCCGGTGGTGGAGCAATGTTGTGCTCACCCGATCTCTATGGAGGTCCAATAAAGCTAGATTCCCCCACTCCGGGCAGCAAGTTCTGCCAAGGAAAGATCACTGGGCGTAGGGCTCACTTTGTGCTCAGGTGTTTGTTGTAGTTTGCAGGTTCCAAGCTGTATATAGCCTATGTTTTAGGACCATAAGGCACGGAGCTCTGTGCTTCTGCTGCTCACCCTTAAGCCCGCCCACCGGAAGATGGGCGGGACCTAGTTTTGTGCGCTTTATAGCGCAGTTCCTCCTCAACTGGTTTCGGTAGAGGTCTTTAGTTCTGCGTCTCCTTACAGCTCCTAAGTTCGCTCGTGGTAATATTTTCCTTAGGTGTGCCGTACTTGAGGAGTTGAGTACTCACGTGGAGGTAGGTAGGAGCCGCAGCGAGGTGACTGAGGATTTTGTAAGTATAACACTTGTTTTTTCCAAGGCCCCGTGCAGGGCAGACATAAACAATTGCTCTCTGCTTTGTAAAAAAGTTTTAATCAGATAACGTTTTCTTAAAGACACAGTACCACGCACAAAATTTTTACAATATATATTTAAGTGCTTCTGAACAAGTTTGCCTTTTTTGGTCCAAGTTATTAATATGGATGACCTTGAACAAAATACATGTGCTGTGCGTTTAGGTGCCATTGTGGAACCCCCTGTTACACTTTGTCCCCCATGTATTGAGAGGGCTTTGCAGTTTAAAGAACAAATTTTCTTTAATAAAGATATATCTGATGAATGTCCTCAGACTGAAGAAAGTCAGGGTATGTCGCATCTTTCTCCCCAAGCGTCACAGCCTTTAATGCCTGCACAAGTGACGCCATGTTCTTCAACAGCGTCTACTTAATTTGCGCTGCAGTTATGTCATCCACTCTTACAGAAGTTTTGTCTAAGTTGCCAGTGTCACAAGGCAAACGTAGCAGAACAGAGGCCCACGTGGTTCCTGCAAATTCTTATGCCTTAATGGCTATCTCTGATATACCTTCCCAGGGCTCTGATTTGGGGGGTAGGGAGGCCCTGTCTGAGGGGGAACTATCTGACTCAGGAAGTGCATTACCCCAGAAAGATTTGGACGTCATGTCCTTCAGATTTAAGCTTGAACACCTATGCCTTTTGCTTCAAGAGGTTTTGGTGACTCTGGATGACTGGGACTCTTGTGGTCCCGCCAGAAAAATTGAGTAAGATGGACAAGTACTTAGAGGTCCCTTCTTATTCTGATTTTCCGGTTCCTAAGAGAATTTCGGAAATTATTACAAGGGAATGGGAGAGACCGGGTATTCCGTTCTCCCCCTCCCCTATTTTTAAGAAAATGTATCCTATAGCTGACACCGTTCGGGACTCTTGGCAGACGGTCCCTAAGGTGGAGGGATCTATCTCTACCCTGGCGAAGCGACGATTATCCCTATTGAGGATAGTTGTGCTTTCATAGACCCTATGGATAAAAAGTTGGAGGGTCTTCTAAAAAAGCTATATATTCATCAAGGCTTTCTATTTCAACCGACGGCCTGCATTGTAACAGTCACAACTGCGGTTGCCTTTTGGTTTGATGCTCTAGAAGAGTCTCTTAAGACTGAGACCCCTTTAGAGGAGATAATGGATAAAATTAAGGCCCTTAAGCTGGCTAATTCTTTTATTACGGATGCCGCCTTTCAGATTGCCAAATTGGCGGCTAAGAATTCAGGATTTTCCATTTTAGCGCGCAGAGCCTTATGGTTAAAATCTTGGTCTGCGGATGTGTCCTCTAAATCAAAACTCTTGGCGATTTCCTTTCAAGGGTAAGACCCTGTTCGGGCCTGACTTGAAGGAGATCATCTCTGACATTACGGGAGGTAAGGGTCACCTCCTCCCTCAAGACAAATCAGATAAACAAAGGGGACGACAGAATAATTTTCGTTCTTTCAAAACTTCAAGGGAATCCCCTCTTCCTCTTCTGTTAAACAGGAAGGGAATTATTCTCAAGCCAAACCCACCTGGAAACCTAACCAGGGTTGGAACAACGGTAAACAACCCAAGAAACCTGCCGCTGCTACCAAGACAGCATGAAGGGGCAGCCCCCGATCCGGGACCAGATCTAGTAGGGGGATGACTCTTTTTGTCTAGGCTTGGATAAGAGATGTTCAGGATCCCTGGACACTAGAAATCGTGTCTCAAGGGTATCAGTTGGAGTTCAAAAATTCCTTCCCATGGGGAAGCTTTCTTCTTTCACGATTGTCTGTAAACCAGATAAAAAGAGAGGCGTTTTTACGTTGTGTAAAAGACCTCTCCACTATGGGAGTAATTTGTCCCGTTCCAAAATAGGGGCAGGGGTTTTACTCAAACCTTTTCGTGGTTCCCCAAAAAGAGGGAACGTTCCGACCTATTTTAGATCTCAAAAGTCTAAACAAGTTTCTCAGAGTTCCATCCTTCAAGATGGAGACTATTCGGACAATTCTTTCATTGATCCAGGAGGGTCAATATATGACTACCGTGGACTTAAAGGATGCATATCTTCATATTCCTATCCACAAAGATCATCATCAGTCCCTAAGGTTTGCCTTCCTGGACAAACATTTTCAGTTCGTGGCTCTTCCATTCAGGCTGGCCACGGCACCCAGGATCTTCACAAAGGTTCTAGGGTCTCTGCTGGCGGTTCTCAGATTACGGGCATTGCAGTGGCGCCTTATCTGGACGATATTCTAATCTAGGCGTCGTCTTATCAACTGACAAAGTCTCATACCGACATGGTTCTGTCCTTTTTAAGGACTCACGGGTAGAAAGTGAATCTAGAAAAGAGTTCATTAATTCCACAGGCTCTGTATCCATGAAAATCTTCTTGACGGAAGTCAGAAAGTTAAAGATTCTGAATACATGCCGAGCCCTTCAGTCCAATCCCTCAGCCATCAGTGGCTCAGTGGATGGAGGTAATTGGATTCATGGTGGCGGCAATGGACATCATTCCGTTTGCTCGTTTTCATCTCAGACCTCTACAACTGAGCATGCTCAGACAGTGGAATGGAGATTATGCAGATTTGTGTCCTCAGATAGATCTGGATCAGGAGACAAGAGACTCGCTTCTTTGGTGGTTGTCGCAGGTTCATCTGTCCCAAGGGACGTGCTTCCGCAGACCCTCATGGGTGATAGTGACAACGGACGCCAGTCTTCTAGGATGGGGGGCAGTCTGGAATTCCCTGAAGGCTCAGGGTGTGTGGATTCGGTCGGAGTCTATACTTCCAATCAATATTTTGGAATTGAGAGCAATATTCAATGCACTTCAGGCTTGGCCTCAGTTGGCTTCGGCCAAATTCATCCGCTTTCAATCAGACAACATCACGACTGTGGCTTACATCAATCATCAGGGAGGAACAAGGAGTTCCTTAGCGATGACAGAGGTATCCAAGATAATTCGGTGGGCGGAGGCTCACTCTTGTTATCTGTCAGCGATCTACATCCCAGGAGTGGACAACTGGGAGGTGGATTTTTTGAGCAGACAGACGTTTCATCCGGGGGAATGGGAACTCCATCCGGAGGTCTTTGCCACCCTGATTCTCAGGTGGGGCAGACCGGAATTGGATCTGATGACGTCTCGTCAGAATGCCAAGCTCCCAAGATACGGATCCAGGTCCAGGGATCCTTAGGCCGATCTGATAGATGCCTTGACAGTGCCTTGGTCGTTCAACCTAGCTTATGTTTTCCCACCGTTTGCTCTTCTTCCCCGGGTGATTGCACGGATCAAACAGGAGAGGCCTTCGGTGATTCTAATTGCTCCTACGTGGCCTCGCAGGACTTGGTATGCCGATGTGGTGGACATGTCCTCTCTGCCGCCATGGAAGCTTCCATTGAGACAGGACCTTCTCATTCAGGGACCCTTCCTTCATCCGAATCTAATTTCTCTGCAGCTGACTGCTTGGAGATGGAACACTTGATTTTATCTAAGCGGGGGTTCTCTGATGCGGTCATTGATACTTTGATTCAGGCACACAAGCCTTTTACTAGAAAGATTTACCATAAGATATGGCGTAAATATCTTTATTGGTGCGAATCCAAGGTCTACTCATGGAGTAGGGTCATGATTCCCAGGATTTTATCTTTTCTCCAAGAAGGATTGGAGAAAGGGTTGTCTGCAAGTTCTTTAAAGGGACAGATTTCTGCTTTGTCTATTTTGCTACACAAGCGTCTGGCAGATGTTGATGTTCAATCTTTTTGTCAGGCCCTGACTAGAATCCGGCCTGTGTTTAGACCAATTGCTCCTCGGAGTTTGAATTTAGTTCTTAATGTTCTTCAAGGGGTTCCGTTAGAACCCATGCATTCCATAGATATTAAGTTATTATCTTGGAAAGTTTTATTTTTGGTTGCTATTTCTTCTGCTCGCAGAGTGTCTGAGCTTTCGGCTTTACAATGTGATTCTCCTTATCTTATTTTCCATTCTGATAAGGTGGTGTTACGTATCAAACCTGGTTTTCTTCCTAAGGTTGTTTCTAACAAAAATATTAATCAGGAAATTGTTGCTCCTTCCTTCTGTCCTAACCCCTCCTCTAAGGAGGAGTGTCTGTTACATAATTTGGACGTAGTCCGTGCCTTAAAGTTCTACTTGCAGGCAACTAAGGATTTTCATCAAACATCTTAGTTATTTGTTGTTTTTTCTGGGAAACGTAGGGGTCAGAAAGCTACGGCTCCCTCTTTCTTTTTGGCTGAAGAGTATCATCCGTGTTGCATATGAGACTGCTGGACAGCAGCCTCCAGAACGAATTACGGCTCATTCTTAGAGGGCTGTGGCTTCCTCATGGGCATTTAAAAATGATGCTTCTGTTGAACAGATTTGCAAGGCTGCAACTTGGTCGTCTCTTCACACTTTTTCCATATTTTACAAATTTGATACTTTTGCCTCGTCTGATGCTGTTTTTGGGAGAAAGGTTCTTCAAGCAGTGGTGCCTTCGTTTAGGTTCCTGTCTTGTCTCTCCCTTTCATCCGTGTCCTATAGCTTTGGTATTGTATCCCATAAGTAAGGATGAAATTTATGGACTCGTCATAACTTGTAAAAGAAAAGGAAATTTATGCTTACCGGATAAATGTATTTCTTTTACGATATGACAAGTCCACAGCCCACCCTGTCATTTTCTAAGACAGGGTTTTTTTTTGTTAAACTTCAGTCACCTCTGCTCCTTGGCTTTTCCTTTCTCTTCCTAACTTCGGTCGAATGACTGGGTTGGGGGGGAAGGGAGGAGCTATTTATGCAGCTCTGCTGTGGTGCTCTTTGCCTCCTCCTGCTTACCAGGAGGCGATATCCCATAAGTAAGGATGAAATCTGTGGACTCGTCATCGTAAAAGAAATCAATTTATCAGGTAAGCATAAATTTCCTTTTATATGTTGTTTTTTATTTTACATTTTGCAAGATGTCTCAATCTGATCCTGTCTCAGAAGTATCTGTTGGAACTTTGCTGCGTGATATCGGTTCTACCAAAGCTAAGTGCATTTGTTGTAAACTTGTGGAGATTATATCTCTGAATGTCATTTGTATAAGTTGTCATGATAAACTTTTACATGCAGATAATGTGTCCATCAGTAATAGTACATTGTCGGTTGCAGTTCCTTCAACTTCTAATGTACATGATATACTAATGAATTTTAAAAAGAATTTGTTACTGATTCTATTCAGTCTGCTTTTCCGCCTTCTAATAAACGTAAAAGGTCTTTTAAAACTTCTCATAAGGTTAATGAAATTTCAAATGACCGACAACATAATGAATTATCCTCCTCTGATGAGGATCTGTCTGATTCAGAAGATCCTTCCTCAGATATTGACACTGACAAATCTACTTATTTATTTAAAATGGAGTATATTTGTTCTTTGTTAAAAGAAGTGTTAATTACTTTGGATATTGAGGAAACTAATCCTCTTGGCATTTAAACTAGTAAACGTTTAAATTCTGTTTTTAAACCACCTGTGGTTACTCCAGAGGTTTTTTTCCTATTCCTGATGCTATTTCTGATATGATTTCTAAGGAATGGAATAATCCGGGTACTTCTTTTATTCCTTCTTCAAGGTTTAAAAAATTGTATCCTTTACCAGCAATTTCAATAGAGTTTTGGGAAAGATCCCCAAAGTTGATGGGGCTATTTCTACTCTTGCTAAACGTTCCACTATGGAAGATAGTACTTCTTTTAAAGATCCTTTAGATAGGAAACATGACACTTATCTAAGGAAAGCCTATTTATATTCAGGTCATCGTCTCAGGCCTGCAATTTCTTTGGCTGATGTTGCAGCTGCATCAACTTTTTGGTTGGAGAATTTAGCGCAACAAGAATTGGATTCTGACGTATCTAGCATTGTTCGCTTATTGCAACATGCTAATCATTTTATTTGTGATGCCATTTTTGATATTATCAAAATTGATGTTAGATCCATGTCTGTAGCTATTTTAGCTAGAAGAGCTTTGTGGCTTAAATCTTGGAATGCTGATATGACATCTAAGTCTAGATTGCTATCTCTTTCTTTCCAAGGTAATAATTTATTTGGTTCTCAGTTGGATTCTATTATTTTAACTGTTACTGGGTGGAAGGGAATTATTTTGCCTCAGGATAAAAAAACCTAAGGGTAAATCTAAGGCTTCTAACCGTTTTTGTTCCTTTCGTCAAAATAAGGAACAAAAACCTAATCCTTCCCCCAAGGAATCTGTTTCCAATTGGAAGCCTTCCTCAAATTGGAATAAATCCAAGCCATTTAAGAAACCAAATTCAGCCCCTAAGTCCGCATGAAGATGCGGCACTCATTCCAGCTCAGCTGGTAGGGGGCAGATTAAGGTTTTTCAAGGATATTTGGATAAATTCTGTCCAAAATCATTGGATTCAGAGCATTGTCTCTCATGGGTATTGAATAGGATTCAGAGTAAGACCTCCTGTGAGATGATTTTTTTTCTCTCACGCATCCCAGCAAATCCAGTAAAAGCTCAGGCTTTCCTGAAGTGTGTTTCAGACCTGGAGTCTTCAGGGGTAATCATGCCAGTTCCTTTTCAGTAACCAGGGTCTGGGGTTTTATTCAAATCTATTCATTGTCCCAAAGAAGGAAAATTCATTCAGACCAGTTCTGGATCTGAAAATTTTGAATCGTTATGTAAGAGTACCAACTTTCAATATGGTGACTATAAGGACTATTCTGCCTTTTGTTCAGCAAGAACATTATATGTCCACAATAGACTTGCAGGATGCATACATTCATATTCCGATTCATCTAGTTCATTATCAGTTCCTGAGATTCTCTTTTCTAGACAAGCATTACCAATTTGTTGCTCTTCCGTTTGGCCTAGCAACAGCTCCAAGAATCTTTTCAAAGGTTCTCGGTGACCTGCTCTCTGTAACCAGAGAGCAGGGTATTGTGGTGTTTCCTTATTTGGACGATATCTTGGTACTAGATCAGTCTTTAAGATCTGCAGAATCTCACACGAATCAACTAGTGTTGTTTCTTTGGAAACATGGTTGGAGAATCAATTTACCAAAAAGTTTCTTGATTTCTCAGACAAGGGTCACCTTTTTAGGCTTCCAAATAGATTCAGTGTCCATGACTCTGTCTCTAACAGACAAGAGACGTTTAAAATTGGTTGCAGCCTGTCAGCACCTTCAGTTTCAGTCATTCCCTTCAGTCGCTATGTGCATGGAAGTTTTAGGTCTGATGACTGCAGCGTCGGACAGGATCCCCTTTGCTCGTTTTCACATGATACCTCTCCAGCTTTGTATGCTGAATCAATGGTGCAGGGATTATACAAAGATATCACAATTAATATCCTTAAATCCCAATGTTCGACACTCTCTGACGTGGTGGTTAAATCACCAGCGTTTAGTTCAAGGGGCTTCTTTTGTTCGACCAACCTGGACTGTGATCACAACAGATGAGTCTTTCAGGTTGGGGAGCTGTTTGGGGATCTCTGACAGCACAAGGGGTTTGGAAATCTCAAGAGGCGAGATTACCAATCAATATTTTAGAACTCTGTGCAATTCTCAGAGCTCTTCAGTGTTGGCCTCTGTTAAAGAGAGAACCGTTCATTTGTTTTCAGACAGACATTATCACAACAGTGGCATATGTCAATCATCAGGGTGAGACTCACAGTCCCCAAGCTATGAAAGAAGTATCTTGGATACTTGTTTGGGCTTAATCCAGCTCCTGTCTAATTTCTGCGGTGCATATCCCAGGTGTAAACAATTGGGAGGCGGATTATCTCAGCCGTCAGACTTTACATCCGGGGGAGTGGTCTCTCCATCCAGATGTGTTTTCTCAGATTGTTCAGATGTGGGGTCTTCCAGAGATAGATCTGATGGCCTCTCATCTAAACAAAAAACTTCCCAGATACCTGTCCAGGTCCAGGGATTTTCAGGCGGAAGCAGTGGATGCATTGACACTTCCTTGGTGTTATCAACCTGCTTATATTTTCCCGCCTCTAGTTCTTCCAAGAGTGATCTCCAAAATCATCATGGAACAATCGTTTGTGTTGCTGGTGGCTCCAGCATGGCCTCACAGGTTTTGAAGGATATGTTAGGAGGGTTAAAGGATTTTTGGCATTGAAGCCAAATGCAGAATTACACACTGTATAAATATTATAGAATTAGGAAAAGGTAAATAACACTTTATTAAACATATATATATATATATATATATATATATATATAAACAGACAGACAATATCAAATTGGATCAATAGGAAAATGAGTATGTGTCAACCATTCCTATATAATGAAACATGTAATGATCCAACTAATTGATTAAAAACAAGGTTAAAAAATAGGGCTATGTGGCCTAATAGAGATCTCAAGGAGTATGTGGAGATAGTGGAGTACCAAAATAATGTTGTATGGGGCACAAGAATATCATACAATGCACACAGGTCTATGCGCATACAGGTGTTGGTATGCGGATCTGGTTCAGATGTCCAGTTGCCAACCTTGGCCACTTCCGTTAAGGCCGGACCTATTGTCTCAAGGTCCGTTTTTCCATTAGGATCTCAAATCATTAAATTTGAAGGTGTGGAAATTGAACGCCTAGTGCTAAGTCATAGAGGTTTCTCTGACTCAGGGATTAATACTAGAG
>NC_069499.1:340441968-340446968 GCF_027579735.1 Bombina bombina | reverse complement strand
GGATGTGAAGAGAGTATTGCCTATTTGAATGCAGTGATCTCCTTCTACGGGGTCTATTTCATAGGTTCTCTGTTATCGGTCGTAGAGATTCATCTCTTACCTCCCTTTTCAGATCGACGATATACTCTTATATATACCATTACCTCTGCTGATTCTCGTTTCAGTACTGGTTTGGCTTTCTACAAACATGTAGATGAGTGTCCTGGGGTAAGTAAATCTTATTTTCTGTGACACTCTAAGCTATGGTTGGGCACTTTGTTTATAAAGTTCTAAATATATGTATTCAAACATTTATTTGCCTTGACTCAGAATGTTCAACTTTCCTTATTTTTCAGACAGTCAGTTTCATATTTGGGATAATGCATTTGAATTAATCATTTTTTTCTTACCTTCAAAAATTTGACTCTTTATTCCCTGTGGGCTGTTAGGCTCGCGGGGGCTGAAAATGCTTCATTTTATTGCGTCATTCTTGGCGCTGACTTTTTTGGCGCAAAAAATTCTTTTCCGTTTCCGGCGTCATATGTGTCGCCGGAAGTTGCGTCATTTTTTTGACGTTATTTTGCGCCAAAGATGTTGGCGTTCCGGATGTGGCGTCATTTTTGGCGCCAAAAAGCATTTAGGCGCCAAATAATGTGGGCGTCTGATTTGGCGCTAAAAAATATGGGCGTCGCTTTTGTCTCCACATTATTTAAGTCTCATTTTTTATTGCTTCTGGTTGCTAGAAGCTTGTCCTTTGGCATTCTTTCCCATTCCTGAAACTGTCATTTAAGGAATTTGAACAATTTTGCTTTATATGTTGTTTTTTCTCTTACATATTGCAAGATGTCTCACGTTGCATCTGAGTCAGAAGATACTACAGGAAAATCGCTGTCTAATGCTGGATCTACCAAAGCTAAGTGTATCTGCTGTAAACTTTTGGTAGCTATTCCTCCGGCTGTTGTTTGTATTGATTGTCATGACAAACTTATTAATGCAGATAATATTTCCTTTAGTAAAGTACCATTGCCTGTTGCAGTTCCTTCAACATCTAAGGTGCAGAATGTTCCTGATAACATAAGAGATTTTGTTTCTGAATCCATAAAGAAGGCTATGTCTGTTATTTCTCCTTCTAGTAAACGTAAAAAATCTTTTAAAACCTCTCTCCCTACAGATGAATTTTTAAATGAACATCATCATTCTGATTCTGATGACTCTTCTGGTTCAGAGGATTCTGTCTCAGAGGTTGATGCTGATAAATCTTCATATTTATTTAAAATGGAATTTATTCGTTCTTTACTTAAAGAAGTACTAATTGCTTTAGAAATAGAGGATTCTGGTCCTCTTGATACTAATTCTAAACGTTTGGATAAGGTATTTAAAGCTCCTGTGGTTATTCCAGAAGTTTTTCCTGTTCCTAATGCTATTTCTGCAGTAATTTCCAAAGAATGGGATAAATTGGGTAATTCATTTACTCCTTCTAAACGTTTTAAGCAATTATATCCTGTACCGTCTGACAGATTAGAATTTTGGGACAAAATCCCTAAAGTTGATGGGGCTATTTCTACCCTTGCTAAACGTACTACTATTCCTACGTCAGATGGTACTTCGTTTAAGGATCCTTTAGATAGGAAAATTGAATCCTTTCTAAGAAAAGCTTATCTGTGTTCAGGTAATCTTCTTAGACCTGCTATATCTTTGGCTGATGTTGCTGCAGCTTCAACTTTTTGGTTGGAAACTTTAGCGCAACAAGTAACACATCATGATTCTCATGATATTATTATTCTTCTTCAGCATGCTAATAATTTTATCTGTGATGCCATTTTTGATATTATCAGAGTTGATGTCAGGTTTATGTCTCTAGCTATTTTAGCTAGAAGAGCTTTATGGCTTAAAACTTGGAATGCTGATATGGCTTCTAAATCAACTCTACTTTCTATTTCTTTCCAGGGCAACAAATTATTTGGTTCTCAGTTGGATTCTATTATTTCAACTGTTACTGGTGGGAAAGGAACTTTTTTACCACAGGATAAAAAATCTAAAGGTAAAAACAGGGCTAATAATCGTTTTCGTTCCTTTCGTTTCAACAAAGAACAAAAGCCTGATCCTTCATCCTCAGGAGCAGTTTCAGTTTGGAAACCATCTCCAGTCTGGAATAAATCCAAGTCAGCTAGAAAGGCAAAGCCTGCTTCTAAGTCCACATG
Source organism: Bombina bombina (assembly GCF_027579735.1). NCBI lineage: Eukaryota > Metazoa > Chordata > Amphibia > Anura > Bombinatoridae > Bombina > Bombina bombina. The sequence continues at coordinate 340,444,788 of NC_069499.1, read as the reverse complement.
AAGGTGCGGCCCTCATTCCAGCTCAGCTGGTAGGGGGCAGGTTACGTTTTTTCAAGGAAATTTGGATCAATTCTGTTCACAATCTTTGGATTCAGAACATTGTTTCAGAAGGGTACAGAATTGGTTTCAAGATGAGACCTCCTGCAAAGAGATTTTTTCTTTCCCGTGTCCCAGTAAATCCAGTAAAAGCTCAAGCATTTCTGAATTGTGTTTCAGATCTAGAGTTGACTGGAGTAATTATGCCAGTTCCAGTTCCGGAACAGGGGATGGGGTTTTATTCAAATCTCTTCATTGTACCAAAGAAGGAGAATTCCTTCAGACCAGTTCTGGATCTAAAAATATTGAATCGTTATGTAAGGATACCAACGTTCAAGATGGTAACTGTAAGGACTATCTTGCCTTTTGTTCAGCAAGGGAATTATATGTCCACAATAGATTTACAGGATGCATATCTGCATATTCCGATTCATCCAGATCATTATCAGTTCCTGAGATTCTCTTTTCTGGACAAGCATTACCAGTTTGTGGCTCTGCCGTTTGGCCTAGCTACAGCTCCAAGAATTTTTACAAAGGTTCTCGGTGCCCTTCTGTCTGTAATCAGAGAACAGGGTATTGTGGTATTTCCTTATTTGGACGATATCTTGGTACTTGCTCAGTCTTTACATTTAGCAGAATCTCATACGAATCGACTTGTGTTGTTTCTTCAAGATCATGGTTGGAGGATCAATTTACCAAAAAGTTCATTGATTCCTCAGACAAGGGTAACCTTTCTGGGTTTCCAGATGGATTCAGTGTCCATGACTCTGTCTTTAACAGACAAGAGACGTCTAAAATTGATTGCAGCTTGTCGAAACCTTCAGTCACAATCATTCCCTTCGGTAGCCTTATGCATGGAAATTCTAGGTCTTATGACTGCTGCATCGGACGCGATCCCCTTTGCTCGTTTTCACATGCGACCTCTTCAGCTCTGTATGCTGAATCAATGGTGCAAGGATTACACAAAGATATCTCAATTAATATCTTTAAAACCGATTGTTCGACACTCTCTAACATGGTGGACAGATCACCATCGTTTAATTCAGGGGGCTTCTTTTGTGCTTCCGACCTGGACTGTAATTTCAACAGATGCAAGTCTCACAGGTTGGGGAGCTGTGTGGGGATCTCTGACGGCACAAGGAGTTTGGGAATCTCAGGAGGTGAGATTATCGATCAATATTTTGGAACTCCGTGCAATTTTCAGAGCTCTTCAGTTTTGGCCTCTTCTGAAGAGAGAATCGTTCATTTGTTTTCAGACAGACAATGTCACAACTGTGGCATACATCAATCATCAAGGAGGGACTCACAGTCCTCTGGCTATGAAAGAAGTATCTCGAATTTTGGTTTGGGCGGAATCCAGCTCCTGTCTAATCTCTGCGGTTCATATCCCAGATATAGACAATTGGGAAGCGGATTATCTCAGTTGCCAAACGTTGCATCCGGGCGAATGGTCTCTTCACCCAGAGGTATTTCTTCAGATTGTTCAAATGTGGGAACTTCCAGAAATAGATCTGATGGCGTCCCATCTAAACAAGAAACTTCCCAGGTATCTGTCCAGATCCCGGGATCCTCAGGCGGAGGCAGTGGATGCATTATCACTTCCTTGGAAGTATCATCCTGCCTATATATTTCCGCATCTAGTTCTTCTTCCAAGAGTAATCTCCAAGATTCTGAAGGAATGCTCGTTTGTTCTGCTGGTAGCTCCGGCATGGCCTCACAGGTTTTGGTATGCGGATCTTGTCCGGATGGCCTCTTGCCAACCGTGGACTCTTCCGTTAAGACCAGACCTTCTGTCACAAGGTCCTTTTTTCCATCAGGATCTGAAATCCTTAAATTTAAAGGTATGGAGATTGAACGCTTGATTCTTGGTCAAAGAGGTTTCTCTGACTCTGTGATTAATACTATGTTACAGGCTCGTAAATCTGTATCTAGAGAGATATATTATAGAGTCTGGAAGACTTATATTTCTTGGTGTCTTTCTCATCATTTTTCTTGGCATTCTTCTAGAATACCAAGAATTTTACAGTTTCTTCAAGATGGTTTAGATAAGGGTTTGTCCGCAAGTTCCTTGAAAGGACAAATCTCTGCTCTTTCTGTTCTTTTTCACAGAAAGATTGCTATTCTTCCTGATATTCATTGTTTTGTACAAGCTTTGGTTCGTATAAAACCTGTCATTCAGTCAATTTCTCCTCCTTGGAGTTTGAATTTGGTTCTGGGAGCTCTTCAAGCTCCTCCGTTTGAACCTATGCATTCATTGGACATTAAATTACTTTCTTGGAAAGTTTTGTTCCTTTTGGCCATCTCTTCTGCCAGAAGAGTTTCTGAATTATCTGCTCTTTCTTGTGAGTCTCCTTTTCTGATTTTTCATCAGGATAAGGCGGTGTTGCGAACTTCTTTTGAATTTTTACCTAAAGTTGTGAATTCCAACAACATTAGTAGAGAAATTGTGGTTCCTTCATTATGTCCTAATCCTAAGAATTCTAAGGAGAAATCGTTGCATTCTTTGGATGTTGTTAGAGCTTTGAAATATTATGTTGAAGCTACTAAATCTTTCCGAAAGACTTCTAGTCTATTTGTTATCTTTTCCGGTTCTAGAAAAGGCCAGAAAGCTTCTGCCATTTCTTTGGCATCTTGGTTGAAATCTTTAATTCATCTTGCCTATGTTGAGTCGGGTAAAACTCCGCCTCAGAGAATTACAGCTCATTCTACTAGGTCAGTTTCTACTTCCTGGGCGTTTAGGAATGAAGCTTCGGTTGATCAGATTTGCAAAGCAGCAACTTGGTC